>NC_059356.1:46960102-47255102 GCF_019703515.2 Myxocyprinus asiaticus | reverse complement strand
TGTAATTTAGTCCAGAGAATAGCTGGGATGATGGTGTTGAAAGCCAAACTGAAGTCCACAAAAAGGATCCTTGCATATGTCCTTGGTCTGTCCAGATGTTGCAGGATAAGATGCAATCCCATTTTGACTGAATCATCCACAGACCTGTTAGCTTGATAAGCAGATCTTGAAGGGGATCTAGAAAGGGTCCAGTAATGTCCTTCAGGTGAGCCAATACCAGTCTCTCAAATGACTTCATGACCAAAGACGTCAGAGCGACGGATCTGTAGTCATTAAGTCTTGTGATTTTGGGTTTCTTTGGGACAGGAATGATGGTGGAGCATTTGAAGCAGCAGGGAACTTCACACTGCTCTAGTGATCTATTGAAGATCTGTGTGAAAATGGGGGCCAGCTGGTCAGCACAGGATTTTAGACAAGTAGGTGAAACACCATCTGGGCCCTGTGCTTTCCTTGTCTTTTGTTTCCGGAAAACACGGCACACCTCCTCTTCACAGATCTTAAGTGCAAGTTAAGTAGCAGGAGGGGGGAGGAGGGGGGTTGCAGGAGGTGTTGATGTTTGTGTGAAGTGAAGGTCAGAGTGGGTGTGGGGTATGAGACTGGGCCTTTCAAATCTACAGTAAAACACATTCAAGTCATCAGCCAGCTGTTAGTTCCAGAGATAAGTACAGATGCACTGTACACACAGAGACCAGCTCAGAGACTGTATACACAGAGACTGTACATACAGAGAGACCAGCACAGAGAATGTACTGTATACACTAGGGTTGTGCAGTATACCAGTACTAACGAAATATCGCGATACCAGCAAATTTAATAAAGGTACGGTATCATCTTGTTGTTAATTTTGGTACCATATTATAGTATGCTGCCATTAGCAAAATGTAATGTAATGAGATCAAATCCACTTGAAAATAATAATAAAAAATGGCCAAGTGTGATCATTAAACAGCAGAAGGTTGCCATTTAATGAAATAATGTACAGTCACATGCACTGCGTGCCACAGTTTCAGTAGTGTTAATGTAATCTTGTATAGAAGAGGTAAAGATATTTGGCTTGCTGTCCATACACTGGAGGGACCCCCCCCCCCCGAACTTTACTTATTTAGATAAATGATGAATCTAGAGAACACTTGGAGATGGGGTGATAGAGGGATATCAGGAGAATTGTCACGGGAAGCAGGGAAGCAGCGGCTTATATACTCCTACTCGTGGGCCATGATTTGTCAGATTAAAATTAACATACTCCTCCCAAACCTCTGTTAATTAACTCCATATGAATAAGAGGCATCTCTCTGCCCTGTCATCTCCTTCACACACACACACACACACACACACAGGCACGCACACAAACACTATCGCAACACATACTACTAATGCTTGATTTTCATGCAGTGTGTCCAATAGTATCCATCTGCAGAGCCACAGATCAGTGTGTTGAGTGTACAAACGGTTATGAACTCTCAGATGAACTCTTTCTCCATTGCAGGAAGCTTGATATAACGAACCCTTCACAAACAGGAAGAACTTCAAAGATCTTTCAAAATAAAAGTCCTGCTGAAACGAGAGCTCTGTTCAACTGATTGCATGAAATTGAAGACATTACGACAGAAAAATATTACTACTGTATAAAAGTGTAATATTCAAAGTAGTCGCAATAATACTCATAGTAACAATAATATAATATTAAATGGTTAAATTAGTGTATTATTATCTGTAAGCAATATCACATACGCAAGTGTACTGAATATCAGCATGTTGTGATTTTGCCATGGCAGCCTTTTGCCTCAGGTAATCATAATGTTTTCATTTAATGTTTTCATTAATACTGTAAAGCTCTGTTGTGCATCTTTTGTTTTTGTTTTTTACCCAAAAATGTATATATATATATATATACACAGTTGCATATATACAGTTGCAATCGAAATTATTCAACCCCCCAAGACAGTAAGGATTTACAAAGGTAAGCTTTTCTAATGACCCAGAATTTTTAAACTTTACATCTATATCAGCTGAGCGACACATTCAGAGTCTGTGAATATATAACCTAATATTTCTAAATAACAGGATTTTTTTAAAATACAGCCATGTCATAATTATTCAACCCCTATTGCATGTAGCTCTTTCTTAAATATGTAAGGCTACACAAGTAATTGTTTTAAAACAAAATTAAGTCAAATTAAGGCACTTATATAAGTTTTAAAATTTAAGTTTAGCATTGTAAGCAAAAATGTATTTCTATGCAAAAAATGCAATTAAAAATAAGCTGTCTCGAAAGCTAATAGAGGAGATTATTTCATTACACAAGAAAGGTCATGGCTAAAAGTACATTTCCAAGGCACTTCAATTTCCAATAGACAAAGTTGGCAGCACCATTCATACATTCTTTAAATATAGTACAACAGTAACCTTCTTGGGGTGTGGAAGAAAGCAAAACTTCACCAAGGGAAATGTTGACTTGAATATTCAAGAAGTAATTAGGAAAGACCTGTGGAGTCCAGGAAGAAGGTTTTATAGACGTATGACACTAAACTGAAAATGAGCTTTAGACCCATGGGTCAGCAGTATGTCTGGAGTAAGATGACAAGGTGATGACAAGAACGACACCATCCCCACAGTCAAGCATGGAGGTGGGTCAGTCCTGTTATGGGGGTGTTTTGCGACTGCAGGAAACGGCTGTCCTGACTATGTGAATGACACCATGGATTCTTTCAGGAATCATTTTGGCATGAAAAACGTGATGCCTTCAGTGTGTAAATTGAAGCTCGGTGATCACTGGAATTTAAAAGACAATAACATCATTAAAATCCCATTACAAACCTTTGTTGGGATTTCAATAATTATATTTATTTATCAAACATTATACATATACAGTGAAATTCTTTTTTTCACATATCCCAGCTAAGCTGGGGCCAGAGTGCAGGGTCAGCCATGATACGGTGCCCCTGGAGCAGATAGGGTCAAGGGCCTTGCTCAAGGGCCCAACAGTGGCATGGGGTTTGAACCCCCAACCTTCTGATCAGTAACCACTGAGCCACCACTGCCCCAAGGAAGCAGTGGCAGCACAGAAACCAAAGAATGTCAATGAGCTGGAAGCTTTTGCTCATGAGAAATGTGTAAAAATTCTAATTGAGAGGTGTCCGAAGCCTGAGAACACTTACCTGAAACATTTATTTGCTGTTATTAAGGATAAAGGATGCTCCACTGACGATTGACTTTGGGGGTTGAATATTTTTGACATGACATTTCTGGAGAGAATTAGTTATTTTTTATTTTAAAATTTGGGTAAACTGAACTCTTTGTTCTCAAAATCACTCAAATGTATATTAAAAACTTACTTTGACTGTTTACTGAGGTTTTAGTTGATGTGTTTTAAGTCACATCACCAGAATGTATTGCTGGTCAGGGGGGTTGAATAATTTCGATTGCAACTATATATATATATATATATATATATATATATATATATATATATATATATTGTTGAAAAGTATTAAATTTTCATTTGATTAAAGCTGTACAGTATGTATTAATTAAATTAACATTTAATTATAACATTTAACATGGAATCCAGAAAAATTTAAACAGAAAAGGCATAATTTGTATCTATTAGACTTTATGCAGTTCTTTTAGACTTTAATTTTCTGTGTAATTTCATCCAAAATCTGAGTTTTTTTTATTTGTTGCCTAAGTATCGAGTTAGTATCGATACCGAGGTACCAGGGCTGGCATCGTACCGAAGTCAAAATGCTGGTATCGTAGCAACCCTAGTATACACATAGAGACTAGCACAGAGATTGAACACACAGTGAGGCCACACAGAGAGAATGCACACATTGAGACCAGCACAGAGAGACTAGCACAGATACAGTACACAGAGAGACCAGCACAGAAAGACTAGCACAGATACTGTACACAGAGAGACCAGCACAGAAAGACTATGCACACAGAGATCAGCACAGAGAGATTGTACACAGAGAGAGACCAGCACAGAGACTGTACACACAGAGAGACCAGCACAGAGAGACTGAATACACCAAGGGGCCAGCACAGAGAGACTGTACAAGTATACATAACATATAATATAAACTAATATATACTGCAAACTTATAAAGACCAGCAGAGACTGTACACAAGGAGAGATTAGCACAGAGAAACTGTATACACAGAGAGTCCAGTGGTGGCTGGGGCTTTACAATTGTGTGCAAACACTATTGTTTTTGGTGTCTGCAACCAGATAGCACACGTTCATCTCCAGTATGTCTGCTTAAATAGTGTTACATTTGGAAAGCATCACGTTCTAATTAACATCTACTAAACATCTTAAAAAGATCAGAATTACCAACATTTTGAATCATAATGTCTTGTCGACATCCGAGAGGAAACGTCTTATAGATGTATTGCAAATGAGCAAACAACCTAAAAAAATACATCTTCCAGATGTAAACACACATGTCAAATAGACATCTGGGTGATGTCCTCATGCTATCAGGGCAATGTTGCTCCCAAAGCTGCTCAAACTACAACTCAAACAGTGAAGTTCTTAAAAAAATGAATAAATAAGCTCAAAATTGTTTTTGATTTGATTATTAGTGTTGTTATTATTGTAACCAAGTAGACAAATATCTGATTATGAAATATGAAATAAATGTGTTACGTCAGATTGTAAATTGTGTATCACTGAGCCACTGAACATCCTGTGCTCAACAGCAATGCTTTTACATTTCATACACTGCTAAGAGACCAGCACAGAGAGACTGCACACACAAAGAGACCAGCACAGATAGATAACAGTAGAGAACCTCCAGTACAATCATAGACATCAGGGAAAAGAGAGATGATACACACGTACAACATGTTTTCTGCTTACCATAGTACTCTATTCTGTGTCCTAACAAACCCAAGTGAGAAAAACAAGATCAGTAACATATATATTTTTTATTTACATTATGTTAATCCACGGTGTCACAGACGAAATTATTATTATGAGTTGTTGGATGTTAAGAGTTTAGAACTGAGCCATTCAGGACCGCAATAGACTCTCCTGAAGTATATTAAAGTAAACTTCATTTAGCTAAGTTCCATTTCAGTGATAGCTTGCACAAAAGGAGGTTGATTCAATAGAGTGCAAACATGAAAAATGTGAACGATGTGTGATTACAGTCTAAAAAGCTTTTCACGCTATATTGCATTTGGGAACGGGAGAGATCCGGTTGGTGTAAATACAACAGTGGCTTTTCAATAATGTCGGCAAACAGATCCTATCTGATTAGCATACTGTTTTGTTATGGAAATACTACCCGTTAGCGAGGCCATTTACAGGCTAAGCTTTTAATTTCCTGTCAAGAGAGTGTTTTGTCAAAGACCTGCTTTCTTTCCTATCAAATCTTTGGCAAACTCATAGCTGATCTAAAGGACTGTAGGGGAGTTAAGTATCTTCAGTAATGGAGATTATCAACACTCATTTGATCAGGCTAATTATGAAACTCCTTTTAGGAGATAAAATCTAGCTTCATTAATTACTCCAATCTACATGCGCTGAAATTATATGTCATGTTCTCCACACAGAAAACCATCTGGATATGGAAGACACTGACAGTATCGAGATGGCTTCATAAATCAATTAAACTCTGATTTAGCTCTGAGCGGCTTAAAGTGTTATATATACACTAAGTGCAAACAGCCCATCTTGTTGGCAGAGGCTGTTTATACTAACTCCGCCCACCACTGCTCAGACCAAACTGAAGACAGCCATGACAGATTTATTTGCCATCAATTTGTTTGGGGTCAACTGCTGATCAAATGAAGGCGGGCATATTTGAATTTTTCACGATGGGGCAGAGACATTGAACTGGTTAACGGGTTAGACATTTAGTGGATAAAGAGATTGGATAACTAAGTGACTATTTACGCTCCAATAGCCTGGTGGAAACACTCGATTTTACAACAAACTGCACCCCCATGTGCAGCTGTAGTAGCTCTGGGTGTAACTGTGTTGACACGCTGGAGATCCGGGTTTGAATCCACTCATTGATATATTTATTCCCATGTCTCTACTCTTAATATTTCATTTAATACTACTTATAGTAATAGATAAAAGAGATTCCTCGCAGTGATTTGGTCACAGTGAAGGTCGGGGAGTTGAGAGAAAGATTTGATCAGGATAGAATTAATCATGGTTTTACTGTAGTAATATTGTAGTAACGATGTGTTTTGGTGGAAACTATATAGTTCTATATAGTACAAAAATGAACCATGGTTTTACTACAGTAACCATAGTATCACCATGGTATTTTTCCAGTAAAATGATAGTAACCACAAAATTGAACATGGTTACTATTAACTACACTACCATGTTACTGTAGTAACACCATGGTTAATTTTGTGGTTACTATGATTTTACTAGAAAAATACCATGGTGATACTATGGTTAATGTAGTAAAACCATGGTTCATTTTTGTAAGGTAGGATTAGGGGTATGGGTTGGTGTAGGGTGTTTGTTGGACTCCAAATAAACACAATAGAAATGCTGCAGTGATGCCCCTATACTGTATGTTAGCATTTAAACAGGGGTGTAAGAGTATCTGCCACTATGAATAGCATCTAACGCTATTTGCACTTAGTGCAAAGAAGATGTTTTTTGTTGCTTTTTACACTTAGTGAAAATAAAAAACAACTTAAGGTTAGCTGGTCTCTATTATGACCAAACTGGTTAGGCTGGTCTGTTTTGAAGGTTTTAGAGGGGTTTTGGGCACTTGACAGCTGTTCAGGCTTTGAGACCAGCTGGATGACCAAAAACAGCTAAAAACCAGCTTGGCCAGGCTGTGTGACCAGCTAGACCAGTTTAAACCAGCTTAGACCAGCAAACTGGTTTAAACTGGGTTTTTTTGTTTTCCAGCAGGGAGCACAAAAATGAACAGGATTTGCTGTTGGGACTTAAAATTGACAGAACAAACTCACCGATTTTGGGTGTGTATGACCCGGTGAGATCCACATGGCTGGTATATTCGTGTTGATGATTATCTGTCAAAGGAAAAGAAGATAAACCAGATGTAGTTTAATGTATTTCCAGCTAAATCATCAACATGACAGAGTCTGGGCCATTTCCTCTCAAGAATTCTGTAAAATAAAAACAAAGCAAACAGTTATACAAGACCCTCTGACACTGTCTCTAATCAGCAGACGTTTTTAGATGGCAATATGCTTTGTTTGCAACAGAACATCTGTACAAAACCCAATAGAGAAATCCTTTGAGACTCACAAATAACACGTATAGAAAAGTTTTAGAGAGAAGAGATTAAATAAACAATTGAACTATAATAACTGCTGCTTTAATCCTTCAAACAAATAAACACAAAGTAATAAAAACCGATATTACCCATTGAAAACCAATTTCTGCCAGACAGAAATTAAATAGTTTGATGTCAGGGATACAGGGGTCATTCAAGGACTGCAGGAAGACAACAAGATTTTTACGTTATTTTGAAGAAACTGTGATCGGTGCTTCCCAAGGATGAGGGTAAGTAAATGATGACAGAATTTTCAGTTTCCAGTAAGAGCGAACTCACTGATTGGAAATTGCAGTAAAACAAAGATTAATTTCTGTTCCAGTGATCAAACCTGTCTGACAAATTCAAAACTCGAAAGAAGAAAAACATGTTTGTCTGTTTGGTGTAATCAGAATGGAGCTTTCGACACATCACAGAGTTTGTTCAATCTCTTCTGGTGTGGATTTGAGGGTGAAAGCGTAACAGACAAGCAAAGTACAGAGCGTTGTATGCTAATGGATAAAAGCGCGGCAGCTCCATATGGTAGGACTGCTAGCTGCTGTCCCACTCAACTGGCCTGCTTTGATCAAGGGACCAATTATCCCGTCTACACTCCGCTACGTAAATGAACTTGTTTGGAGTTTCAGAAGGGAAACAGCTTTTCTCTGCTTCACACACACACTTTACAGCCTGACTACAAAACCAAAACTTGCCGTTCGGGTCAGAAATGAAGTAACAATGGTGTTTGAAGCAAGAAATAAATACTTCTGGATGCAAGACAGGTCAACTTCAAAAAGCTTTAAGGAACACATGAAGAAGTCTGCTATAGAGAATGTTTCCGAATGCCCTTAGATGAACAAGGACTCTTTAAAGTGTGGAGTTTGTGAGAATACTTGGAGTGCATTTCATGTTCAGTTGCAGGAACATGCAGAGATAGGATCAGTTAGCTTCAAATGGTGATCCAAAACAACTCAATGACACCACAACAACAGTCGCTAACAAACAGTAGCAATCCCAACATGCAGTGGTGTTAACTGTGCTTGATTTTTTTAGCATTTCAGGAGGTTCAGTTACTGGAAAACATGCATCAAATTATTTCAGACTTCTACTTGGCCAGCTAGCATGGACGGTTAGACCCTGCTGGTAGGAATCATATGTTACCATTATGGGGGCAAAAAGCACCTTTCTCCACTGACAGCCATTCAAAAGTAGCAGTTTATTCTTCCTAAAAACTTTTTTTTTGTTGTTGCAAGAAACATATACATTGCATATATTTAATTATACTATAGAACCTAGTCTCACAGAATCATATCAACTTTACCTTCATTTTTAAATGATTTTTACGCGGTTCGTTGTACGTATCGCGGCAGTTTCCTGGTGAAATGAGCACTAGAGGCGCTACAACAACAATTACTGTTATTCACTTTCACACAAATCCCGAGTAAAACGGCAGTTTACTGGTTCATGAACACATACCTTTCCTCACACAATTCTATCTTATGACATCTAAACACTTTTACTATAGCGCATAACTTGCAAGGTGATACATTTTAACGTGTGCATTACATTATCAACTACATTTACAAGCTTGTTCGATTGTGATCAAATTGCGTGGTAGCTCAACTGACTGAGCGTTGCACTTGCCCTGAAGAGCATGCGAGTCGACATGTGATCTGAATGACATGAAGGGTGAGCAAATTATGAAAAAAATTTCATTTTTGGCTGAACTATTCCTTTATGCTGCTTTTACGAAATGGGGTATTTTCTAAATTTACATATTTTGATGAAGTTCTCCAGCCCTGGTGTCAAAACGAAATGTCAAACAGACCTGCAAGCTCTGGAAGTTATTTCTGCCTCCTCCCTTTTCCTAAAAAGAGGGTGTTTGCTGACAGAGGTTGTGACCCAGACCATCCTCCTGAAGTGCTAGTCAGTTACGCAACAGAGATGCAGATAGGGTCACATTCTCAAGGGTGTGAATTCATTATACGAATTATAATCAACTGTTTCATTGCCTGAAGAGTTTTACGTCTTATGATTTTAAAATTGGCAGCTGGAGGTTTTTGTTGCAAATGCATTTGACAGAACAGCAAAGCTGCTTTTGAGGCTTACGTATGTTAAGTTTGAAGCACACCTGGAATTTGTACACCTGTCACATATTGTTCTTAACACCTTGAGCTGTACTTTGGCACATACTTTGGCCATTTAAATGATGTTTGACATGCAGTAGGCCTTGAATGAACATCCATGGAACACAAAAGGAGATTTTAGGCATAAACTCCAAGCAACATTTTTTTATGCAATGAAAGCATACAGTAAGCAGAGGCTGTCAAGCTCCAAAAGGGCAAAAAAAAAAAAAAAAAAAAAAAAAGCATCCTGAAAGGACAATAAAACAACAGAGTGGTTACTGAGCAGCATTTGTCTGGTCGTGTGATCCAAACATGGCTGCCCCCATCAGGGGACCCTCTCCATGCAGAATAAAACAGATAATATAAGGTTACTGATATGACTGTGAGCGGTCATGATTTTATACGTTGAAAAATGACAATTAATTTCTTTATACTGTAAGTAAAACAGTTTTAAATGAGGAAATAAATTACTGAGTGCACCTTTAATAAACACTGCTCCTCACACACTTTTATGGAATACTTTTATGGTGTTTTTTTGTTCTTTTATTAGCTTGACATACTGTAAGTTGCGTGGCTCTGAATATAGTCCAGTAAATGTATCAGTGCCCACAGAAAAAGCCAGAGTTATTCAAAGGACAGTGACAATATTCCCAAAGGCTGAACCGAAGCACTTTCCATCAAAGTCCTGTGTTCTGTGTCCACTTAACAAACACACACACACAGCTGAAAATATGACTGACATTCTAACTTTGTAATTCAGAAAACCAAGTCTTGTCTCTGTATGGTTCCTTCAATGCAAGTTTATGGCATTTTTTCACCCATTTTTTCGTCCACCAAGTCTGATCGCTTGGAAAATTAATAGCACACATCTCCTCAACAAGCCACATAATTTGTAGCACAAATGGTGGGGACGAGTTACACACTGAACTTTGATTTTAGAGTTAATCCCAAAGTATACAGTACTTCCGTTAGACGCGAACGCTAGGCGTATGAATACAGAACGCGTGACAGAAATTTCACCATCAGCAGAGTGCTCGAGCAGTGAACACACGTGTACTCTGAACACGCAGTATGTGCATGCCCCTGGAATTCTTTGCAGTGATTTGTGGGTCCACAAGGTGGCAACACTCACCGTTGAGCCGTTGCTGTCACAAAGAAGCACTAGAAGAAGACGTAATTGCCGCTAAACAACAGGAAACGAAAGTGGAAACAATAGGAGATTCCTGCATTTGTATAACTCGAGTCTGAAGGAATATAAAGACATATTTATGGGTCTAAACACCAGTGGAGAAATGCAGTAGTCCAGTATCTCATTGTAGTCGTAGCGTGCATGCGTCAACCGCATGTGTATGCATGCACAGTCAATTGAAGTATTCTTTAAAAGGCAAGCGTTCGACTCTACGCAGACGCTAAGTGTTCACGTCAAAACCAAAGTGTACTTTGGGCTTTAGTGTTAGGGGTTGGTTCGAATCATACCATAAGTATGAGCAATAGTAATAGTAATGCTTGCCTTAGCAACAGCATGAGCAGCTGCTTTCTGTTGCTTGAAGAATGTGAGTTAAACTGCAGAACTCACATCAAGGCCAGTTTCTAAATGTAAGTGCCCTACATTGAGTGATCTGCAGGGGAACGCGCCATTTTACAGCTCTCAGCTGGCAGTGGGGATCAAACTGCTCTGTCTTCCCCCACCGAACGGCCTTTCAGAAGAGAGCTTCAATTTCTGTCTGTAACAGATGCAGGAATCAACATTCATTTCCTACTTTAAAGTCACATGAAATTACAAATGACCCCGTTTACTATCTTAATACACATTCATGGTCGCTTTGTGAGCGAATCATCGGTGCTCATTATTTCGAAGACAGAAAAGTTTGTCTTTGTAATCTTTCAACTTGCTTCGCCTCTGAAAAGACTTTCATTTTTGGCTGATGTCACTAAGCCTTCTTATTTTTCAACCCCTACTGTCCATCCATACTGATAAGTATTTTTCATCCAATCACTGCCAGGTGGATAAAATCAATTGTTGAATATCCTGTAAATGTATCTCATAAATATGTAAATAAGAGAAGCAAACTGAGTTGCAAACAAAGTTTTATGTTGAATTTTATACCGAAATAAATAAATGACACTATTTCGATACCTAAACTGTATATATATATATATATATATATATATATATATATATATATATATATATATATATATATATATATATATATATATATATAAACAGCTTAAAACCACTTGACCAAAACATCAGTATTTGTGAACAGTATATGTAGTTACACATGTACATTATATACACTACATAACAACATCTATAACAGGGCTCTTCAACTGGAGGCCCACTGGCCAAATCTGGCCCATCAATCATTTTTAATCAGTCCTCCAATTGATAAAAAAAACAAAAACATAACTTGCACTGCTTGTTACATCAGAGATCTATCAGTGTTGAACTCATCAATGAATTTAACAACTCAATGCATTGAGTCTAACAACACTCAGCGGTGAGTGTAACAATGCTCAGTGATGAGTTTAACAACACTCAGCTGTGAATTTTAAACAGTGAGTTTAACAATGTTCAGTTATGAATTTACCATCGTTAATCACTTACTTCAACAATGACAACCAGTGTGCAACTTCACAATATTTGCAGGACAAAGGCGAATTTTTCCTGACTAAATTGGAGGAATATAGTGAAAGAGAAAGAAAGCTTTATTTTTCAGTTTTCCTAATTTGTAAAAAAACAATGCCCTAAAATGTTAAAATGATCATTGTTTTAATTTTCAAAGAAAATTTTAATCAGAAACTGTTTGTAAGCTGAGGATATAATGTTACATTTATTGTCCAGCCAGTCCTTCTAAAAAGATTTTATGGCTTTTATGGACCTTAAAAAACTTCAGTTGAATACCGTTGACTATTACTGTAAATAAACACAGTATTCAAGGGTGTTTAGTTTTCTTATTTTAATTGATGTTCAAGTAAAATGCTAAGTAATCTAATAATTACTCTGAAAAATATTTGGCCCTCTTTGTGTTTTTATCTGGATCATCTGGCCCCTAAAATAAAGTAGTTGAAGAGCCCGAATCTATAACATACCATTTTATATTCCACAATCAAGTGATGGAAATCCCAGTGACACAATCAAAGTAACTGAAGTAGCAAATGAGTGAAGGAATACATGCAGCGTGACTAAGCTGTTATCCTGGCATTATTCAACATTGGCAGGTCTTGGCACGATGGAGTTGGCATCCAGCTCTCATTGGCTTGCTTGTAGAGATAAGCACAGATTTAATTGATGTCTTCCTACATTTGAAAGAAGTAACATCATTCAAAACTGTCTTTATCTCTACAGAGTAACTCCTCTCGCCGGGGTGCAGCACGAGATGACGTGACGAGGAATCCTGTAGGAACTTGAGGTTGATGTTACAACACAAGAGAAACTTCAGCATAGTGTTGTCAAAAGTACCGGTCCTTCAGTACCAAGCCTGACTGACACACGACTGCTTTCAAATGCTCACATGCTTATTTGACAATACTTATTTGTTCTGTTACTCCTTTTAAATTAAAATGCACAATTAAAAAAATAAATTAATTAAAATGAGAAAGACTGTTGATATTTGAACTGAACAGCCAAACAAACACACCCGTGAAGAGATATTCGTAGAATTTGATAAAAAGTGTTTTGGTTTAAAATGACTTACTCCACCTTTAATTAAATTAAAATCGTAATATGTCCTAGTGTGATTATTAAACCACGAAAGGCTGCAATCTTAGTCTATATGAGCTGAGTGATTTAAATGAATGTGAAAAGTAGACTCCACAGACAGTGAGAATCATTCCCATTGTATGAGATGACAAAGCAGAGCACTAATCCACTGTTAAGCACGCAGCACATGTAGACAATGTATTTATATAATTAAATCACAGCGACGAATGAAACAATCCAGCACAGGACAGCAAACACGTGAAGCTAATAAAGGGAGAGAAATCACAGGTAAACGAAGGACAGGTGAAACCAATAAACTAATAATGAGGAGACAAGGAGGCGGGTTGTGACGCAAGACTGAGGGACACGTGGCAATACAGAACCTAAACAAAGCCACGCGCTCTCACAGGCACAACACCCGGGTGACACGAGCGCATATCGACAGACACAAAGGCAACATGCGCTCATGCCAAACGACAGACAAGACGGGACATTTGTGTGAGGGTTCGGCCACAAATATACAGGCACCAAGACCGAAGCAGCCGAACCACAGCACAGTATGACAACGGATCGCGACCCGGATGCGCAGCACAAAGCGAGTGCAACGCAAAGCACGCCTGAGGTCGTGAGAGACAAACACAAAACAATTGACACGCATGCTGCAAGAATGACATAATGCACTCGTGCCAATAACCAACAAGACAAGAGAATGCATGACAGCGCCAAATGGACAAGCCATGCACTCTCACATGGACTAGACAACAAGTGAGTGTCAGAGCTCAGCCACAAAGACAACAAAACACAGTCAACATAAGTGGCTGAACTCTGACAGTAGCGTCAGAAGAAGTGAAGCTTCCGCCAAAACCACATGTCAAAATAAAAGCATGATTCAAAATAAAAGCTAGCCGCTTGAAATTGAGGAAATTGCAGCTAAATATATAATACTACTGTAAAGTAAAATTTAATATTCACTGTAGTAATTTTAGTAATTATAATAATAAATGATTAATAAGTAATAAAATAATAATACAAATTAAGCAATGTATCACATGCAAGAGTGCTGTTATACTGAATAAATGTTTTCTAAAAAAATGCAATGGCATGTTGAAAAATAATTGTTCTATTTTTAACTTTTTAAAAGTTTTTAAAAGTATTAAGAATGAATTTTATTGACACAATTTGATGATGAAATTAAATTAAAATTTATAACATGGAATTCTGGAAAAATAATAAATAATATAAAATAAATAAATAATAAAAAAGGAAAAATAAAACAGTAGGTTTCAGTAAGGTGCTACTTTCAAACACTTATGCAATGCATCCTTAATTGAGAGACACTTGAAGGAAACATGCTTATCTTTTAATTAATTATTTACATTCATATGTAACTTTAAATAAAGGCGTGTTCAATAGCACATTACCATATTAGCATGTTTTTGCTGTGGTAGTGAAATTGGTTGTGGTACCGACTACTGACATTTTAGGCATTGTGTCAACACTACAGTACTTCAGAAAATGTTTTGAGCAAAAACAAAATACACAACAGGAAATAAATATCACAAATCAGATTGTGTTAATATCTCAATTGTTGGTTAGCGAACTGAAACGTTTGCGAAGTCTCATGCTTTGCAAGGATGCATACTCAAAATCACTCATGAGATCTAATGAATATATCAATTGATTCTCCTAGACAGCAATTCAATGAAACAAAGAGCAAATGGACACTTTTGCTAAATTCTACTGAGGTATGTTTAGTTTTTTTAGAAGAGTAACGTAAAGCCTTTCAAAGTATACTCTTTTGATCATGAGCCCGTACGGATGCTTTCGGTGCATGCATACTACGACTTCTTTGTTTTACACTTTAGCACAGTCAACGACGTGCGCATGCACCGACAATGTGCAAAGACACGGACTGTCCATGTTTCTAGAAGAACTGGGCTGCACGCGAAACGTAGCGGCACACAGAAATCTTAAGTACACTTTGGCTTTCATATGTGTCCGCCCTAGAGTTTCAGAAGAGATCTCAACAATGTCTCGCACTGTCTAAAGTCAGAGAACATTTCTCATCAAATTTTTCCAAAACCAAATGATCTGAGCTACGTTATCCACATTCTGTACAGTATGTCCATTTTTGCTTTTTTTCTTTTTTTTAGGTTTGTTTTTCAGGTTTCAGGTTAGTTTTTACATCTCTGAAGTGGCCTAGAGTGATTTCTGTGGCCCCTCTCTCTCATTTTTCTTGGGGTTTAAATCATTTCAAATGTGAAAACCTGAACTAGGCTAACAACAAAATGGCTTCTTGCATATTCGTTAAACTAATCTTGATGAAAACGGATTAAAGTTTTTAAAATATTAATTATGTTTTAAAATAAAACTTATTCACTAGTTCTTTTTTATAATAACTAATAATAATAATAATAATAATAATAATAAAAATCAAAAAAGATAAAAAATAATGCCAAACTAGGGGTGGACAGTATACCGGTTGAATCTATTGAATCTATCTGGTAGAAATGTGTCAGTCGGTAAGAAATTTTGAGGATGATTTATATCATGGTTATGCAAAATACCGCCACATTCAGGGTTACATTTACATTTATGCATTTGGCAGACGCTTTTATCCAAAGTGACTTACAGTGCCCTTATTACAGGGACAATCCCCCTGGAGCAACCTGGAGTTAAGTGCCTTGCTCAAGGACACAATTGTGGTGACTGTAGTGGAGATTGAACCAGCAACCTTCTGCTTACCAGTTCAGTGCTTTAGTCCACTACGCCACCACCAATAATAAGTATATTACATGTACATGTACATTAACTTTCCATAAAAACATGTATATTGTAATATTATCAACCAAAAATGTCAACTAGACATTCTTGGTTAATACTTAATAGGCTTTAAATGACACTATTTCTTTGCTACAAGTTCAGCTTTTTGAATAACTAAAATAAATTAACTGACCAAAAAAACAAAAAAAACAAGCATCACATCATTGATGGAGAACTACCTATGTCTGTCAAAGAGAAAAAGCCTTAAAAAGCTTAAAAAGGTCATATCACATCAGTATCACACACCAATATCATATCTGACATGTCACTCAGTACATGTAGTCTACTGATCACTCATTGTACGTCACAGTAGATCATGATCCAAATGCACTTCATGGCATCACTTGTTGTTTTTGCCTCAAGAGATGTACACAGACAAGCTTATAACCTGTCAGTTCTGGTTACTGATTAAAAATAAATGAAAAAGCCAGAAAACAAGTGTGAATGTTTGATGATGCTGTCACTTTGTTCTGTTCTCATCAAGAGAGTTTCGTTAACTTCAGTGAACCAGAATGAACAACCTCACAGAGCTAATTCACATCAGTTAGTCCAACTACCCGTGTTTAAAGAGACTGAATATCATCATTCAGTGGATCTCTGGAAAAGGAGAATAATCTAATTCAGTTTGATGAGCAACTGTTTTGGAAGACCTCACCGGATTTAACCTAGTTTGTAAAATTAACACCTTCCACCCAGGAGCTTTATGATAAAGGAGCAAGACGTGTCATTACAGTCAAGACACCTAATAATTACTCATCAAGTCTTTTAGATGAGAGCAAGCTAGTGTTATTTTTGTGAAGCAAGAGTGTGCAAGTGTGCAAAAGACAAATGAAAGTTTTTTTTTGGTTCACCTCTAACCAATTTGTGCCCACGTTTTCGGAAACTAGTTTAGCAACCCCCCCCCCCCCCCCCCAACCCTCTCACACAGTTTGCTGTAATCAAAAGTAGTTTTTTCCCCAAACATTTTAAACAATATTCAGGAAGAAAAACTTGATTTAAAGAGAAAACAAGTTTCTTTTTCTTACACCATTGGCAAATCGTTTATTCTTGTTTTAAGCATAAACCACACCAAATTTTGTTAAATTTCTCCTAAAACTGGACTTAATATCTTATGCCATTCTGCTTCTCAAGTCATTTTTGCTTAGATATTTTACTAACAAAAATACTTAGTAAGAAAATGATTTTTATTTGCAGTTCATAAAGCTCCACGCTTTGCCAAGTGAAAGTTTAGATTTTTTTCATGCTCAATTCTCTGACATCAAAGGCTTTTAAAAACCTCACACATTCTTACGTGGCCTGCTTCTTGTGTGGTTCTCCAGAAACAGATTCTCTTTAACAAGCCATGTTATCGGCCACCCGAGTCTGGAGTCTGGTTTTGGTGATTGATTTTGTGAGGCCTAATCAAGTGTCGGCACACTACCTCGTAGACACGGAGAAATGGAGCCAATTAACTTGGACTTGGAAACGTTGAGAAATCCGTGTGCGTGACTGGCAGAAGCATCCGAAAAGCGTCAGCCTGCTTTTATTATGAGGCGTTTGATTTATGTGATGCTATGAGGCTCCCCAGCGTGTGCATGGTTAGCCCCGTCCTCTCACACTCTTGCACTGATGGAGTGGGGCGGCTAGCCGGGGAGTTATACGCCACTATTGATTAGCTGCCTGTATTAGCCGAGCTGCCCATAGAGATGAGAGACTCTTAGCGCTTCTGAAATAAACAGCCACTCTAGCGCAGGTAATAACACACATTAATTAAAGGCTGGTGGCAGCAGCGAAGGACTTTTGTCTGAGAAAGCACCACTAAAGCGCCTTTATTAGCATACTGGGGTAAATAATTGGCACCTAGTGTGGTGCTAGGATGCTAGCGTAGCACGGAGCGCAGCGTGATGTAGTGGCTCACAGCAGTGAGGGTCACTACGGCTTGACATATTAGGGGTTATAAGAACCACAATGACTGTGGTTTTATAGCATCTACGGTCCTTCAGATGAGTGTTTGTCCATATATAAAAAAAAAAGAGAATTTGCTTTATGCTAACGATTATGCTTACAATGACAGCTGTCAAGTGGTTTGTGGACAACACATGTGAAAATCAGGGTGTATGCTTGAGCTTGTGTGTAGACAAACAATTTTGTCCTTTAAGACTGCAGTCAGACGCTAAAAGCTTAATAAGCCACCAGCAACTGGGCTTGGGTAAACAAACACACAGTTTGATTTAACATGTTTGTTTATGCAGTTGTTACACTTTACAGAAAGTGGTTTGATGTTGGAATGGACCAATTAATGTCATATTAGTATGTTATGCTAATACAACAATCATTTTAAATAATTACCAATAATCATAAAACAGATGTTTCAGAATCTAGATGCCGACTGGTCCATACAACATCACAAATGGTAGTTGTGACACGCTATATCTTTTAGTGGAAGGGTAAGGAATGCTAAATATAATAATGTTTTCAAGATAGGTAGAGTTTGATGTTGCCTTGTCAAAGCCTTGTCTGAAAGTTAGTTTAAAATTTTTTTTTATAGACAAACTGAATGGTAGAAGTGAAGTGCATGAAAAAAGGGAAGCAACAAAGAGGGGAAAAAACGATCCCTCGATCCACAGCCTAGCCTGGGAGGCCGATAAAATCACTGTTAATACTAGCCATGATTTGTGTGTCAGTAGATCATTTGGATTAATAATACTTGGCAGAAATTCAACAAGGATGCAGTTAATGCACAAAAGAATGTAAGTCCATATTTCTATTCTTCTAATTCATTGCATACAGTTTATTTACACTACCGACTACTTATAAATGTGCTGTCTTGGTTTACATCGCTGTGGCTTGGGGGAATGGACTATATAACAGGATGCTGACCATTTAATAACCGTGTAAATAATGGAGAAGAACTTCCGAATTAAATTGCACTTGACCCTGCCCATTAGCGCTTTGCACATGCAATTTGCGCCTACACTTTAGTGCATGCTTGCACAAAAACACAAAACATTAATAAACATGCCCACTGATTTTGCATGTATGGTGTGTCAAATAACACTGAGCTTAGCACTCTTAAAATAGGGCCCACAGTCAGAAATTTGGTCTTGGTTTAGGGTTTAGTGTTAGGGTAAACGCTAAGATTTGCCAAGATCCCAATGGCCGCAATCAAAAGTCAGAGATCTCAATATGAACTCATCAAATGCATCCAAGACTAAATCATCAGCACTATGCAATCCACATTAATCATATTAATGTGTTTAATTAATCTTATAACATTATTAATTTATTTATACATAACTCAAAGCTGTTACTCAGTGCCAACATTTGAATTTTTGGAGTCTATAGATAATTCTACGAAGGATGTTTAGGAGAAATATCTGAAACAAAGCTGAAATGAACAGAGCCTCCATTAAGTCTGCTGAGCAAAGAAAGAAAATCTAAGCAATAATATTTTCCTCTGGGAAATCAAGTATGGATGTTTGGATGAAGGTGCTTTTGAATAGATGAAAGCTTCTTTGTGCCAAATAAATAAATAAAAAATCCCAAGATCAAGTTTGAGCAAACTTACATTGATTTCACAGTGACCATCGGCCAATTTCACACAATTCAGCTGAAACAACCCCGATGAATGGCTCCAAAACAAGACGGATGAAAAGTCCCTTGCACTTAAAGGGCATTAGAGTGATATTCTCATGAATCAGATTGAGAGGAGGTTTATAAGAGAGGGAGAGTGCTGCGTTGCATTTCATTCAGAAAGCAAAGCCCGACTCCATTATCTGCACGCAGAGGCGGCACTAGGGAGGGGCTAGCGTGTGCTTCAGTCTCCCCAAGAAAGTCCATAGTACCCCAGCAGCACCCCCAGCAAATGTTTGTAACAGTCAACAGATTATCTTCTGTATAAAGATTGTGTGAAGAAAATTTTCTTCAATATTTTAGCAATCATGTCATGTGTCCCGTATTTCTGTTGCCTGTTTAGCATCAGAACTAGTGATGCCCGATTTATAAATGAATTAGTAATTTGAGTTGATTCCTTCAAAAACTAAGTCAAACAGTTTAGCAAAATGGTCCGAATCGTTCAGACAGCTCACGTACTTTATCGTTTGGGCCGTTTCTCACTCCATAAAAACAGAAATGAAATAAATAGAACAGAAAACAATCAAGTGGAATATTTACTGTCATGATACACAGAGCAGATGAGGAGGTAAACTTAAAGGTGTAATATGTAATATATTTACTGTACTAAAGCATAAAATTATCATAATATGTTATCAGAGATTTAGGAAACATGCTAAGTTGAAATACTGGCTTCCCCGAAAACAATGCTACAGCCAGTATATTCTACTTTGAAATGTCCGTTCCGGGACGGAAGTTCAGTTTGTGTCCCGCCCACTGCCCATTTCCCAATAGTATTTCAACACCCCGGGTTGCCAGATATGAAACAAGTTAGCGGGCAAACACAGCGCTTTAGCCATGGAAGCGAGCAATACATCTAGCTAACATTGACAGAGTTATAAAAAATCCACATGAGCTCGTTTATAATTTGCAAACAATAAAATATTGCAAACGTATACATTAGCTGATCAATTTACAGTGTAAGGCTCGTCGCTTGCCATTGTCAGTATGCTCGTTACTGTTGCGTGCCCTCAACCTGGCAACCCGCGTGAGCTTCGAGTCTGGGGAGAAGGGGGCGGGGGAGACAACTCTCTCCAATATTTTGAATTTAGACTGCAGTAACCATTTTAAACACTTGATGACAATGTTACATATTGCTCCTTTAACTGTTGAAACTTTATTAAGTGCACTCAATCCAACTGCATGTCTCACAATAACTCTCTCTCAGTAATGGTGCAGCAGCCCCCATAACCTAGCAAACCCAGACCCTGCTTTGTAACAACCAGAACCCTTCTACCAAGGGGAGCCTTCAAAGTTAGCAAAAAAATCATTACGCAAGCGTCCCATAGACATTCTTATGGCGGTTCACTAGCGAGGAGATGAGAGACAAGAATAATAAACTGCTTTTGTGAGGAAATTTAATGAATTGGCCACCTGTCCACTAATCTTCAACATGTTTTACACTCAACAATCCTGTTGGAGTGAACAATGTGTGGAGTATACTATGATAAAAATGGCTGTTTTTTAAGAGAAGTGACGGATGATTTTGTGACATGTAGGTGTCAGTTTACTGCTCCCCCTGTTCATACGGTGACGGTGATATTTTGAATCAAAACCTGCAAGTGCATTCTTCGTTTGACAGCGATGAATAATGTCTTTATTAAGTTCAACACCTGCGTGTGCAGCTTTTGAACAACTCAAGGTAAAGCCATTTGCCAACCAAACGGGTATCAAAAAGTATCATTGCATGTTTTTTTACATATACATTGGAGTACTATGTAAATACCATGGTGTACATCCATGCACCGCAGTATTGCCATCTGATACCATCACTTTACCATGGTCCTGCCACAGCAGGCTATTTCTTTCTTTCCTTTTTTTTTTTTGAAAGGTAGCTGATTTTGAGAAACTTTAACTAGTGCTGGATGTGCTGTGTGAATAAGTCTTTTATCAATACTTTGTAGCCCATAGTTACATTAATTGCTACACAAGATATATTCTTGTGAAAAGGTAAAAATGCTGCTCCTAAAGTCACCAGCATTAAATGCTTTAGTGCCGTTTTTGCAAAAAGTTTCTCCCAGGGGAGCATGTCCCCAGACCCCCAATAAGGGTACACTGTTTGGCTGTATGCGTGCTTCAGACAGTATGTAAAAAGCTGAAAACACCCCTGAAAGTGTGTTGCCTGTTTTATTGAGGCTGCAGCGTAGAGATTTCACTTCTGTTGTCACCACATGCAAACTGATATTAATAAAATTGCTTGGCCATGCCAGGTTTTGCATATACTGTACTTAGTGACCAAAGCTCAGCTCCCCCATCAATGATTTATTGTGCAAACTTATAGTTTTCCATAAATGTTGAACAAATATGCCTAAAATCCCTTAGACCTCCTAAAAGTTCTTACTGCTTACAAGCTACAGCCACCGAACTTAGCACAGACCTCCAGTCTCTCTATATGCCTTGTCTTAGCAACCAATACAAACACCCCAGCAACTGCCTAAAAACACCCTTGCGACCATTCAGAACACCTTTTCAAATTCACATTGTCCTAGTTACCACCCAGAACTCTTTAGCAACCTGCCTTTATAATATAACTTTTGTATGTGTAATTCGTTGTGTAGGGGTCAATGACGTGAAAGTTATTTATTTCGTCCAGATCTATTAAGTAAAATATACATCAAAATGCAATTCACACAAAACAATTACTCTAATAGGCCTCTACTATAATGAAGTGATTTTGATCATTTTTCTGGTAGTTAAAGTAAAAAATGTCTAAGTGGTGTAATTATCTACACACAAAATATTTTATTAATATTTCTTAAAAAAAAGCAGTGAAATAATCTTTAAAATATTAATATTAGAACAAATATATATATATATATATATATATATATATATATATATATATATATATATATATACATTAAAAAAAATAAAAATAATAATTTGTCCATCATGTCAGGTGGCGTAACCAACATGCAGGAAAACAAAAGAAGAAGAAGAAGAAGAAGAAGAAGAAGAAGAAAACAGACGAGACCCCATAGACCCTCACGACTGTTTGTAAAGTAAAAAAATAAATAAACAGAAAATCAAATAGAGTAACCCTCTGGAAACTTCTTGATATTAGTGACTCGAAAAAATGTGTGATATTCGTAAAAAAAATGCGCTTGCACTATTTTGTATAGTGAACTGAGTTGTATAGACTCTCGCGTATTTATGGAGAAAGACAAATATTTAAACCTTTTCCTTGATGGTTACACAACTTGCCATTTTTTTTCAAGAAGTCATGAAGTAACTTTAGTAAAAAATGCTATAAATGTTTTACAACGCGGACCCAAATATGACATTTCTATGAACTTGACACAACCATGTTTTTAAAAGATTTCTTACTTGTATCACCTCGGACAACCTTATTATTCAACGACCCATCGATTGAAAGTATTGCCAGCCTAGTCTCATAGAATGAACGTTATCTACACCGGATGCGTGCGTCATGCCAAAAGCAATAGAACCCATTATAATTAATGATGCTGTCTACACTGGAAGTGTTTGCGGAAGCGCGTCGTGCCAACAGTAAATGGGTGTTTTATTTGTGCTGCACACGCTTGTGCGGTAGCACACCTGATAGAGTGTTGGAACTTGAACTCGGAGACTCCTAATATTGCAAGCTCCAATTTGATTGGTCGACATTATACCAGGGGCGTAGATTCCAAACGGGGTGGGGGGGGCTAACAACCCCAGTAATCAAAACAAGCAAGTACAGTCCCCTCTATTATTCATACCATGATCAATGGAAACATGGGTAAATGCTTCACTCTGCAACACAAATTGATGTGGTTTGTGCTTTTGATTTCGCACTGGCAATTTAAAACCCTGTCGGTTAGGTTTAGGTGTTGGTTAAGGGTAAGGATGTCTGTTTTGTTTACCTCTTATTTGCTATGAGGGCAATACTGGTTAGGTTAAGGCTAAAGTTTTAGGTTAGGGAAGTACGTTTTACTCATTGAAACATCCATCTAATATTCACCTTAAAACCTCATCTGATTACAACATCATTTCACTCGCTTTTGGCGCCCCTCGCTGGACATTTCACTGGGAAACTGCAGCCAAATGTGCAATACAGCATGCAATTTTGGTTTGCAAAAATGTTGTCAGGGTCATGTAAATTTTAATGAGATCAGGCTGGTTTTTGCTACTGTACCTTTAAGACTTCTGTTTGCGAATGACCTATTATGATTGGCTAACCTCTGCATACTAGCATAGTTCACGGTGTTATTTACCAGGGCAGGTCTAGTTGCTAAATACTGAAAATGTGTTGATATGTAAATGTCATCGGTCATATGTTAATGAGCTCATAGTTGTGTTGTAGTAATTGTAATGATTTATTTCATGCAGAAACAAGTCACTTTTGCAGTTTAATTTCAATGAATGTTCTGGATGGACTGGAGAGAAAGTTTCAAGTTCTGGAAGTTAGTTATTTCTACATATTACATCAAACTCTTATTTCAAAATAGAGAAAGAAAAATCCTGTTGACACGACCCCTTTAAAGATCTTTTAAAAAACACAAACTCAAAGCTGTCCCTGTTTGTCTAACATCTGATGAATCTGATAAACGCTCCCTCTGTGTGATATAATTTGCATTACTGCGATTCATTTGACTGTACCTCCAGGAGTCAAACACCTTTAGAGCCCACAGCACGACACTGCCTGAATGTCACGGAATAATGTGGCGATCGCAGTGCGGAGAGCAAACCAGCGTGCTGGAGATATCACAACGCACTTGCCAGGAAAAGTTACATCTCACATGAGCAGCTCTCTAAAATGCATGATTCCTGATAAAGCGTGGTATTTCAGGACGCTGTATGGTGCATGGTAATATATTTTATCTGTGGGCTTCAGAAACCAACAGCTCTGATGTAAGGCCAAGTTTCTGTGTCTATATGAAAGAGGCATTTTAATGCAAAAGGACAGCAAAACACTGACAAGGGTTTATCTTTTATCAGGTACAAATCAGACTCTGAGAGCATCTATACTAAAACAGATGAGTCAGCCTGAACTAAAGAAAAATCACAAATCAGATCTTCATCTATCTATTAAATATCTTTAATATCTCAAGTGTTTCTCTTAGTCTGCAAGGAGACAGAGATCAAGCCTTTGCCTAAAGAACTTTAAAACACTGTGCTTGCTAAGGCGAGCATCACTATTACTGACCTGAACCCCTTAACTCTATGTATTAAACTTTGATGAGCAACTCATCCTGCACCATTTGTGTTATTGAGAGCCTGATCTAGCGAATAATAATAATAATAATAATAATAACAATAAAAATGTGACTGTGGCAACATTTTTGCAAAATGACATTACGTGACTCCATACAAGTTTAGCGGCAATTCCGAGGTGAAATGTCCACTGTGTGGCGCTAAAAGCGAGTTAAAGTTTCTCCCAAACAGATGATTTAAATAAGCAAAACTAACCTCCCTACTCTAAACCTAAACCTAACCGATAGTGTCAGAAAAAGCAAACGTGAGATTTGCACAATTGCATTTTGTGGTGCTTCTGTGACACTTTCAGCTTACGTGTCGACTCGTGTGCTCTTCAGGACTCGTACCCCGATCCTTTATATCACAAGTGCAATGCTCAAACAGTTGAGCTACCACACAGTTTGATCACACACAAACAAGCTTGTTAATGTAGTTTATGTAATGCAAATACAAACTTTTGAATTGGACCTGTAACCATTTCAGTATCCACAGGCAAGCACCTCGCTCATTTTCTTTACAAAAACGCATATTTTTAAAATAGCATCCGCTGTTATATGTATAACTACGGCTGGATAATTCACAATGTTTTCATGCTCATCCATAATGTACACTGTTAAAAGCAAAACACCTGAGTGAAATGACCATGCTGCTCCTGAAGTCATCTCCACACTGAGCAGATATGTGCGGAGCTGTATGATGAAAGCACAGGCTGTGTCGAAAACACGACTAAATTACGGCTGTAAAAAGGCCTGCGGGTTCTGAATTAGTATTATGGGTTGCCGTGGTCCTGAAGGCAGATTAGAGCCCAAAAGCAAGCCCTAATACTCAGAATATACTGGGAAAAACATGCACCATGCTGCAGAAACACTCATTAGCAGTTGCGCTATTAGTCTGTTTGAAGAATATCTCTATTCACTGTGCCAGTAGTGACGTCTATGGGGGTAGTCTGTAGTGTAAAATAAACATTGCTATAGCAACTCACAATGAAGAACACATTTTGTACCTTTGAAAAGAGTACAAAAAAGAAGAAAAAAAATGGTACCCTTCATGAACACAATTACACAGTGAACACTTTAAAAAAAGCAGCTCTCAAGCTCTTGCAAAATTGTCAAAGACACAAAACTGTGGTACATCGTAAAATACAGGCAAAGCCAGACTTCTGTCTATTTGGTTCGTTTCGCAGCTTATTCTGGCTACAAACTGCCTCTTTAGCTCTACTTTTTGTACGGTGTAGCCATATGGTAACAATTTATTTTCTTTCACTTTTTCTCAGCTTTCAGATAAACTGCAACATAATGCATTGATGGAATAAAATGAAATAGAAATGGCAGTCTTTAAAGTAACCATTAGTTTATAAGCCACATGACCTTTGATTGTCACTCCAAGACTGTTTCCGTATGTTTCTTCTACATTGTGATTTTATTATTATTATTATTATAATTATTATTATTATTATTATTTTTGGTGCATATTTAATAAGTTAATAAGATGTTATTGTTAACTGATTGACTTTGTCAAACATAGCTTCACAGAAATGTGAGATTTATTTATTTATTTATTTATTTTTTGTATTGCAATGTACCGCAGTGAAAAAAGAAATGCTACCATATGGCAACTCTGTACCACAATCGAACTGCACTAATGCATTTTCTCATTGGGATTTTTTTTCTAGATTGAGGAATCAATTCTATTGTTTAATTTATCTATGTATTTATTTATTTTAAAGGTTTTTCCATAATATAACCGCATTTATGGATAAACAACACATTCACGATTTTTATTTCTGCTTTCGGAAAAAAATGGACACGACAATGTTTTATGGAAAGGGCAAGAAGATGGCACCGTTAGCTCTTCCAATGGACAACAGTGACGATGAACTAGGCTTTGATGACAGTGAAGTTAATCAACAATATTAACACATAATAATGACTCACAACATTTTAATTTGTAGGAATTCCAAGTATATGAATACATTAGCTAAATAAATAAATTTCATTTTAAGAAAAAAAAAATGTTTTTGGACCATTTTCCATTGTGGAACAGTGTTGCCATATGGCAACATTTCTCTTTTTTTATCAAATATATATATATATATATTTTTTAAAGAACTATCTAAAGAAATTAAGAAAATCAAATGCAATTTAAATATTAACCCTTTAGAACCAGGGCTGCCGAAACATTTATGCAATTAATAATGACCAGACCGTGATAAGGAATATTATTCAGTCCAGTAGCACTTGTTGTCAGCAGGGGGCAGTAAGCGAAACTCCAGCTGTATAGGCAATGTGCAGCTGTACAAGGAACAAACCAATTGCAATATACCGTATGCCACTAATGGCAATGAATTTGATTAATTCATTGGCATGCCATGTAATTAACTAGATTAAAAAAAAAATTATTGACTGACAGCCCTAGTATAAATACATCAATTAAATAAAGAATATTTATATAGAAATTGATCATTTAAATTGCGTTTTCCAAATCTTTTCACATATTTTTCTCCCAAGCCTTTATTTAAATTTTTCTTATTAGAGCGATATTATTTTTCTTATTAGAGCGATTTTATGTCAGAAAATCAATTGTGAAATATATATTTAACTGTTAGAACATAATGCACACATACAGGTTTAGGGCTGTGTAAACTACTGTATAATAGACGATTCTCACATGTAAACATTGTTAACCCAGTCTAATAATAAATCCTGGTTTAACCTAATCCTGGTTTCACACCGTTCACATTTTACCCCCAGTAAGTAATTCATCTTGTGTAGTCAGGTTACGAGATGCTAGACATAATGTCGACCCTGGGTAAACGTTCTTATTTACATGTTAATGAGATTAATAACATTGATTATACAAGTACAGTATGCAACAAGCATGCAACTAATTTAAAAAAAAACTGAGATCTTATTGAAATCACATCAGTGTAATGGATATGACAACCAGTGCAGACGAGCTCCATTGCTTCATACTGGAATTATCAATGCTGTTTGTTTATATTTTGATTGATTTGTTTGTTTGTTTGTTTGTTTGTTTGTTTGATTGGGGTTATTATGCAGAGTTCTATTGAAAAGGATCACGTAGAATCTTCATTAGAGTTATTTGAGCATATGAATCGTTGACAGATGCACCATTATGTTGCCATCAGCTAAATGTCTTCTGTGAGTTATTAGCACATTAGCAATGATCTTTAACAGAGTGTCATCCGCCACTGTGTGACACCAAATATGAATTTATGGGAAGGGGACAACATCGTAATAGTTATTTCTGTAACTGTTTAGCAGTTTGTTCTGTTTCTGAATGGTACTCTGTCTATCTCTGTTATTAGATGATGTGAAATATTAACATATATCCAATCAGCTACATCCCATTTAGGTGATATTTATACTGCACTCTATCCAAAGTCGGATGAGTGATAATCCTTCTTGATATCTCTGACTTCCAACCTTAAGAGATGTTCAAATGATGTATAAACAAACAAAATAGCAAATAGCTTTAAGTGGACATCCTCCTGGATGCTGCCATGTGCCATTGCTTCTTATTCCAATCTGGTTCCACTTTAAAAAAAATTAATAAATAAATACCGGAACCGAGTGATGACTTTCTGTTCCGTTTATGATTCTTGAACATGCATTCTTCTGCCGATGTATATGCAACACAGTACTAAAATACCTTAAGGAGCGTGAAAACATACAGCAAGACCAGTATAGCCTGATTCCTGAACGAATTCATCTTAAGAGCCAGTTTTTTTTTAATCAGCAGTGCAAAACCAGTGATAAATGAGCAGGTGCGTCTGATTGTGTGTGTTTAAGATGGCAGAACTGCATGCGCATATTGCAAAAGTCTAACCACATTTGTCACTATTACCAACTAACTCATGACTCTAATAAGATTAATGTTCTTCTTTGGCTCGAAGTGCGCGAGTTGAGGGGTTTCTTAAAGGAATATTCTGGGATCAATACAAGTTACTGTAAGTTCAATCGACAGCATTTGTGGCATAATATTGATTAACACAAAAATTAATTTTGACTGACAATATACCAAAAGAAAGATTTTATTGCAATTATTCCTAAGTTTAACCCCTTAAAAAAACCTAAGTCTAACTATAAAATGTAAAGAGACAAGGTAAGTGTATTATAGGTTATTGGCACGCATTTGAATTGCATTAATAAATATACTGTAGAATGAATTACCAAATTTGCTTACTGATGTTTCCTTAAAATAAAGTGTTGGATTGGAGGCAAAATTTGATGCCTGTATTGTATCAATTTGAGTCGTATTTTTTCATTCGAACTAAATCGTACGATGTCTAATGATTTCGCCATCTCTTTGACAAAGTTTGTGAGGCTCCTGCCATTGAATCTTTGCAAGAAATTCAAGAGTGTTGTTTGAGATACTAAATGTTTGGTCACATTTACCTTTGCATGGTGAAATTATGTTGGCGAAAAAGCGTGCACGGATGTGGAGTGTGTGTGCAAACCAGCAAAAAAAAACGATGGCCAAGCAGCCTCTTTTTTTTTCTCCCAATTTTTGGAATGCCCAATTCCCAATGCGCTTTTAAGTCCTCGTGGTCGTGTAGTGATTCGCCTCAGTCCAGGTGGTGGAGGACGAATCCCAGCTGCCTCCGTGTCTGAGACTGTCAACCCGTGCATCTTATCATGTGGCTTGTTAAGCACGTTGCCACAGAGACATAGCGTGTGTGGAGGCTTCACGCCATCCACCGCGGCAACCAAGCTCAACTCACCACACGCCCTGCCGAGAACGAACCACATTATAGCGACCACGAGGAGGTTACCCCATGTGACTCTACCCTCCCTAGCAACCGGGCCAATTTGGTTGCTTAGGAGACCTGGCTGGAGTCACTCAGCACGCCCTGGGATTCAAACTAGCGAACTAGCGAACTCCAGGGGTGGTAGCCAGCGTATTTTACCACTGAGCTACCCAGGCCCCCGAGCAGCCTCTTTTTAATGTTCAGTGAAGAGCAGTAGCTTCGCTACAAATATCAAAGCTACTGGCTTAACTACATTGCTGAGTAGCGAAGTGGTAGCTTCGCTAGTTTTTAAATCAAGTATCTTTTCAGTAGCAAAGCTATGTCTTTGATTATGCAGCAATGTAGCTTTGACAAAAGCTACACTGCTACATCATGCGTGCATGGTTGCCAGTTTTTTATTGATTCCAAATAAATCGCTCATTTGAGTCGTTTCTTTACAATGTTACTAAATGATTATGTGCTTTTCCGTCATTAACTTGCGTCATCACAAATGTGCACATGGTGGAATGCACAACGTGGGACGCTATATTTGTTTGTTTTATATTATTTTTGTGTCATGATGCACACCAGAGTGAACGAAACTTGCGCCTCTGTGCGTCGCATGCCGTAATTCAGCAGTTGTGCTTATCCAAGAGAAGGCGACTAAATCGGATGCTCACAAACTGTCTTTTTTGAGGACACAGCTGGTTGCACACTCACTCACGCATGTATATAAATGGCACCTCACCTCTTCTGTGTCCCACAACGTTCCCCTGTCATTCATGGTGAATGTGTGTGCAGGGACTACTAACAAAATGTTTTTCATTTTGCTTTGTTCTGAGCAAAAACTGTATTTTTTCAATCCGGTTCAGAAGTTCCGCAGCTTCGTTTTCAAATGATAACCGGTTAGAACAAAATAAAAGAACGGTTAAAGGGATAGTTCACCCAAGAATGAAAATTATCTCATCATTTACTCACCCTAGATACCATCCCAGATGTCTATGACTTTCTTTCTTCTGCGGAACACAAATTAAGATTTTTAAAAGAATATTTCAGCTCTGTAGGTCCATACAATGCAAGCGAATGGTGACCAGAACTTATAAGGTCCAAAAATCAATTAAGGCAGCATAAAAGTAATCCATAAGACTCCAGTGGTTTAATCCATGTCTTCAGAAGTGATGTGATAGGTGTGGGTGAGAAACAGATCCATATTTAAGTCCTTTTTTACAATAAATCTCCACTTTCACTTTTACATTTTCTCTTCTTCTGATTTTGGCAATTCACCTTCTTCGTGCATATCACCATCTACTGGTCAGGGCTGGTCAAAGGTGAAGATTTAAATAAAAAAATGACTTCAATATTGATCTGTTTCTCACCTACACCTATCATAGCACTTCAGATGATATGGATTAAAACACTGGAGTCTCATAGATTATTTTCATTCTGCCTTTATATGATTTTTGAAGATTCAAAGTTTCAGTCACCATTCACTTGCATTGTATGGACCTACAGAGCTGAAATATTCTTCTAAAAATCTTCATTTGTGTTCTGCAGAAGAAAGAATTTCATACACATCTGGGATGACATGAGAGTGAGTAAATGATGAGAGAATTTGCATTTTTGGGTGAACTATCCCTTCAATAGCATTTTTTTTTTTAAAATGGCAGTACTCTGTGCTAAGGTTGGGTAAAATACCAATTGCGGTGTTGCCTGATCTCGCAAGAGAAACAGGCAATGTGGTCTGGAAAAATAAGCTGAAAATAAGCCACTTGCCTCACCAAAATAAGTGAAAATAAGCTATTATTTATTTATTTTCCAGTGTGGTGAATTTATCATCATAGAAATAACAAGCATACGTTTATTTCAAGTAAAACTTTTATTATAGATCTGCTTCTCAGTCCAAACCTGGCAGCATCAAATCTGTATTCATGCATCATATATAACAATAATTCAGTGAAAACACTGAAATGTCTGATGCAGCAGTTTGCTTCAGGATCAAAGCACATGTTTTTTTTGGGCAACATCAAGTGGTGTAATTCCAAAAAAATGTACTGTGATAAACCCTTTGGTCTTTGGTTTCATGAAAATAATAATTGGAATTATATTAACTGGTTAAAAAATAACGTTTTCACTCCAGAACAATTGAAAATGGCTTACTTCCTGTTTTCAGTTACGTTCAGCAAAAAAATACAGTTTTTTTTGTCCCTGTGTGTGTTTGTTTTTGTGCAACTGATGATGCCATCATGCTTAAATCATCAGAAGCGCATACGCAAGACATTGTACTTCCTGAACAAGCGCAGACCCGAGTACAGGTTGCTTTCTCACTCATGCGAACTGCGCCACAGTTCCATTGCAACCAAGCTCAGACCACTATACAGGAAGTCTCGGGTTCGGTCTGCAAAACAGCTTTCACATTACCAATTTTTCATGCAAAGCGTGCTCTGTTTCGGACTAAACTGCCAGTGTGAAAGCCCCCTCAAATGTCTACGTGACTGCTCTATTTCCAGATTCACTTGAAACAAACAAGCAGCATCAATTCTGCTAACTGTATGGCATCAGTGTAACGACTCTTCGTATGATAGTAGACTGTGACATGTTCACCTCTGTCCTTCATTTTATGTTGATACACAGTATTGAGCGACTTGCACGGGTGCATTTCTAAAGATGTATTTCTGTTGTTGTCCATTGGAATCCAATGATCCAGTTTCTCTTTGTTGTCCTGTTATGTGTGTGTGGGGTGTTTGGCCGTAAAATAGGTGCTCATCTGAACTGATCTGGCCTTGGGCAGAAACGGACCCTGTAGGGAGCTGATTTCCACCCGCAGTCCTGAGCACGGCACTCAGCGCCTACTGTGAAATTAATTGAGTTCATGGTCTGTGGGACATCAGTGTCCACTCTGAGAGCCTTATGTACTGCGTGTGTAAATGTGTGTGTGAGCAGGATCTGTTGGGTTCATTGAAACCAGGTCATTCAACTCTGCGGCACAACACCTGTACAGTTTTAAAGAGTGTTATGCAAGTACGCAAATGCAGTCAATAATGCTTGGCCAATGAACTGCAAGCTTGCAGACTTGTTGTAGGGGAGACCGGGGCAAGTTGTCACACATAGAAGATATCACGAGGGCTGTATTTTAGTAACTTTAAGATTTAGAGTCTTAAATTGAGAAATATTCACTGGAGTAAAGTGTGACAACTAGCCCCAGTCTCCCTTCTATATTGTCAGGCAGAACGTTAGGCCTCAATCCCCTTTCACTTTAATTAAAATTGTTGCAAGAACTATCCCTTTAAGGACACAAAACAGTTCATGTCAGATTCATACAGTGCTGTAAGTCAGACCCCCCACCTTTTCCTCTCCAGAAACATTCGTTACATCATTTCCTCTTGTCTGTTTCATCACTCATTCTCTCTCGCTTATGCAGGAGATCAATCACAGGACTGATCCTTATTCCACTCAAACCGAGAGGGAGAGCTGCAAAATAGACAAGCTCATTTCTGGTGACCTGAAAAAGAAATGACATGGAATGGATGGAGATAGCCAATGTCACACACACTTATGACTAACTCCATTGTGAGAAAAGAGAGATGGAATGGGTTCTGGAAGAAGATACGCATGTGGATATTCATGCAGAGAAGAGGATGTGCTTCACTGCTCTGAGAACTTAAACACAAATGGAAACCCCACAGACACAATCTGTACTGACCTGAATACTGAGTGTACAACGCAAGCATGCATACTTATAAATACACATAGGAAAGAAATAATAAAAAATTAGTTCTCAATGTCTCAGTTGTTTCTCTTAGACAGCAATGAGATTAACAGAGCACAATAGTCTTGCTCTGGTATTCAAATTTCCATTAGTGTTTCCCATTGGCGAATTGATTTTTAATGATAATTTATAAAACTTTTAAAAACAGACTTACCGTGAGTTTCGAGGTTGTTATTCGATGGTATACGCTTCTGTTGAAGCTATCAATTTTAGAAGAACTACACTACCCATAACCCTGAAGATAAAAATCCACCAATCAGAGAGACGTGGTGAAAAAAGTGCGGCAAAAGAGCTCTGCGGCGACCACCTACTCCCATGACACACTGTGAATGACACAATCGAGTCCCTCTCCCTACTTATATATTTGCATATATGTGAATGTGTTGCAAAACAAATTAAGTATAATGTTTCTATTCTTAAAATAGTATAATATATATATATATTAGTTACACCATTCACAAAGATCTGAGCTGTGCTGTCCACAATAATTTATAGCACTTTACTATTACTGTATTTCAATAATTGTCTCAATTGTGTCTATTTGGATTTCTCCTGGGCAAGGAATTTGAGGGGAAACATCTTAAATATAACTGAGAAAATGAAGCTTCCTGAGATATGAAAGATGGCAATGAAATGTTCCTATAGGATGCATCCTTGCACACACGTCTCTATTAGGGTCAGTGTTTTCTGCAATGCAGAGACTGTGAACTAGAATCCTGAAAACCCTTTTACAGTATACCTGCATGATTACACAGGTGGCGTTAGATGGCTGCGCGTTCCAGTTAAACGGAACCAAGTAATGATTCACTTCCAAACGAGGGCAAAGGAAACTGAATAAACACACACCAGCCTGAGAGACGCAATAAATGCAGCTCTGATGAGGATACTTGTGTGAATATGTTGACACTTGATGTTTTTTGGGAATCAGTGATGGGGAAGCTTTGAAACTAACTTCCCAAACTACTCATAATGTAAAGCATTTGCACTACAGTCAAGCTGCAGTTAAAGTCGTTTGCTTCACAACAAGCTATTAACCAAACTTTTAAGACATTTAAGAGGGCAAAATGTCTTCTAACTATCGAATATATCATGTACTTTTCAGGGAGATCTCATAAAGTGTTAAAATACATTTTTGTATGTTTGGACAGACATTGAAACATACAATTTCAGCGTATAGACAGCATGTAAAATGTAAACACTTTTGCAAATGTACAAATTTAGAGATGTACAAATCTTGACCGTTCTGCTTACGGCAAGTCGGAACTGAAATCACAGGAAGGTTGGTGAGAATATCGCCACAGATGATCGAGTTTATACTCAGTCACACATCCATAGCGGGACTCTTATTTATCAGTCCTTTTCTGCATATCGCTGCCCCCTTCCGCATATCGCGGTGCCGTTTTGTGGCGCGTTCTGCATAACGCAGCGGCCCATGTGGCCCCATTTCGCGGCCGGCCCACCGGGAAAAGTCCCGGTTCTCCCAGTGGCCAGTCCGCCACTGCTGAAAGTACACATACTGTAAAATAAAGTGCAACTGACATAGTACTAAATGAAAAATGCATGTTTTTATGAGCAGTATTCATATGGCACAATGGAAAATCTCAAGTACGTTGACAGTATTAAACGAATATTGTGGCATAATATTGATTACCACAAAAAATAGTTTTGACTTGCTCCTCTTTTTCTTTAAAAAAGCAATTTACACTAAATACAACTAATTATATTAGAAACATTTCAATATGTAGTTAAGTTAGTAGCATTGCTTCTTTTAGTCAGCTTTCTCCATGTAGGCACACAGAAGTGTGATGTCATGACCCTCTGGAACAAAGCCGTGTTCTCTGATTCTCTGTCACTTTGACGCTTGAGGCTGTTATACTGCAGCCTTTCTAATATCCCAAACACAGACTACATGATAATAACCTCATTATAAGAGACCTTGAGCTTTTCAGGTGAATATGAGATGTAAATCAAGCATTTATTACCCGTGATCTCTCTAGAAAATGAAGAGAATGTGATGTTGTGGCACATTTCAACGTGAGCGACAGTAGTGCTATGATATAATATGCTTAAAAGGATTATATGCGGAGACTGGATGGCTATTGAAGTTTATGTCGCTGCTTTGAGGTTGCATTTAGAGTATCACCCGCGTCAACTCGCGTTTGTGGTCTAATACATTTTGTAGCGATAAAATCACCTTTGAATGTCCAGTAAAGGCATACAACAGACACTGTCTTTATTTTTCATCACAATAGGTGAGGGGGTCTTTTTTGAAGGACACTACATTTTATGCACGCACAGAAAGCTCTCATGAGTGTTTATTGGTGCTTGAAAAGCTGGTTAAAATGCCACCACAAAATTGAGACAAATTAATGTAACCCCCTTAGCAACTGCATAGCAACACCCTTGCAACAACCCAGAACAACTTCACAACAATGTCTTGGCAATAAACTCAGAACATCTTAGCAACCACACAGCAGTGTGCTAAAAATGACCCAGACCACCCTAGCAACCACATAGCAATGCCTAGTAACATCCAGAACACCATAGCATCTGCATAGCAGCGTGCTAAAAACCACTCAGAACACCTAAGCAACCGAATATCAATGCCATATCAACCACTTAGAACGCATTCGCAACTGCATAGCTACACCCAGTTAACCTCCCCGAACGCCCTATCGCCCATATCCACCTTTTTCCTGAACATGGAAGAGTTCCACGATTCGCCTGTTTTCAGTTTCCGGCCTCCAGTGTTTTCGCTCGCATCGGCGTATATTCTTAGCGGGTAATGTGATATTTAATGTATTACATTTGTGAAAATTTTCAAAAAACATGTGGCTCTATAGTGCCAATATTTCACAGAGTCGAGATGACCGTTTTTTTATAGACAGTGCCTCAGTGTGTAGATGACTTGAAGAGATGGTCCGAGGTTAGTTACGTTGATATCTTTGACTACTTTAAGTTGTAATGACAGCCGATAACTGCACAAGTTGAGCCTGAAATTCGTTTTTACCCCAAAATGGTTGTTGTTCTCCGTCTGGATTGCTCGCTTCGGTCGTTTTTACGTTGCGTCTCGAGACCAGGATCAGAAAACAGGCAATTTGAATCATCATGGCACCGCCTAGTGGTTGCTCAAGAAAACTCTGAATAGCCACGTGCTAAAACCAATCAGAACACATTAGCAACCACAAAGAAATGTTGTAGCAACCACCCACAACACCATCATTGCAGTGACTTTTGCATGAGCAAGCACCACTTACATTTTTTCAGAAAGTTAAAATCTAGTTTGCATATATTGCAATATATTAATGTGTGTGTGTGTTTGTGTGTGTTGGTGATTTGTGTGTAAACTAAGTGCCCACATAGAGTACTTGAGTGTATTAAACAGTGCTAGTTTACCCCAATTAAACTCCTCACCTATCAATTACAGGTGCTGATCATAAGCATGTACAGTAATGACTCGAATGTGGGCATCTATAATTGCATTCAGATAATGCAGCAAACTTCTCCGCCCACTCCCTGACCATCACGTCACCTTTAAACGCCCCGCTGAGAGGGGTTCAGAAGACCCCCGCAGCCCCAGGAAGCCTGACTCTGCACTGCTAGCTCTGCTAAAGTGGATCTTAAGCACAGATAATTGTTGCTCGGGTGAGAATGGAGCTATTTGTGAAGATGCATCGTCCACACAAACACTAGACAGTGATTCATGGTCTTCTACAGGAGGTGTGTAATTATCTAAAGGCGGTCCTGGTGGAGAAACAGCACTGTGAATCTGTTTGCAGGTTCATTTGTTTACATATTCTATTTTCAGTGCAAGTTTGTTGTTGTTGTTAGAGTAGCAAGCAGAACGAACAGGGGAGAATCACTTAACATATTTCCAGAGGAACATTTTATTGCTCAGAGGTTGCTCTTTCTTAACCCATTAGATTTAATTGTGCATCTCAATTTCTTCTCATGCAAGTATTAACCTTTCTCTTAGATGTTTCTCCTTAGGAGAAATAAAAACAGACTTAAACAAGATGAGATAGTTCTGAGATAAAAAACGAGAATTTCGTTTTGGTTTTTGTGATATGGTCACAAAACATTTTAGACCCCATTTAGACCTGTATTTAGCGCTGACCACATGTGAGTGGATCACCAAAAACACATCTTAATACCTGGTGCAAACGGGGTCACTGAGATTTCTTGTGAAACATTTTAGGAGATGAATTTGAGGACACTTCAGCAAAAAAAAAATTATTTGCCCTCCGTCTAATCTGTCTTGGAGAAACAAATGAAATATTAAAGGGATAGTTCACCTAAAAATGCAAATTCTCTCATCATTTACTCACCCTCATGCCATCCCAGATGTGTATGACTTTCCTTATTCTGCAGAACTCAAATGAAGATTTTTAGAAGAATATTTAAGCTCTGTAGGTCCATACAATGCAAGTGAATGGTGACCAGAACTTTGAAGCTCTAAAAAGCACATAAAGGCCGCATAAAAGTAATCGATAAGACTCCAGTGGTTTAATCCATGTCTTTAAAGCGATTTGATAAGTTTGAGTGAGAAAAAAATCAATATTCAAGTCTTTTTTACTCTAAATCTCCCCTTTCACTTTCACTTTTACATTTGAACGTCACATGTGGTGCCTGTTTAGTTTCACTTTCACATCTGAAACTAATAGTTAAAGTGGAGATTAAGAATAAAAAAGGACTTAAATATTGATTTGTTTCTCACCCACACCTATCATATCACTTCTGAAGACATGGATTAAACCACTGGAGTCGTATTGATTACTTTTATGCTGCCTTTATGTGCTTTTTGGAGCTTCAAAATTCTGGTCACCATTCACTTGCATTGTATGGACCTACAGAGCTGAGATATTCTTCTAAAAATCTTAATTTGTGTTCTGCAGAAGAAAGAAAGTCATACACATCTGAGATGGTATCTAGGGTGAGTAAATGATGAGAGAATTTGCATTTTTAGGTGAACTATCAATCTATGTTACAAGTATTGTATGTAATATTGCTAAATTTGTGTCCCTTTGTTGTTGTCTTTTAGTAGTTTGTGAGTGTAGGGCAGGGAGTTTGAGAAAGTAACCTTGACATTCGTAACTTCGTCTCTTGACTTTGGAATCATATTTTCACAGACACGACCACTGAGATATATGGCTCTCTGACACACTACAGAAACTTTCAACGGCATGGAGAAATACGAAAGACAGCACACGAGAGATAAAAAAAATTATCGTAAAGAGAGACGGAGAGGAAATGAAATTTACTCAGAGAGCTGCTTATTTAACTCCTGCCCTCACTGATTCGGTTTGAACTGCAAGTTCAGCTGTTTTATCGCTCAGCCGTGCTGTTTATGAGATATTTTACAGTACTGTTACTCTCCTAACACAGATTTAGCTGTATTCCGCTGTTTGAAGACAGTGCCAACAGTTTGATTGATTTTTTTTCATTTACCATCCCCTTCTGTTGGGCTGTCATGGAGAATGGGTGTTATATCTTCATACTCTGTTCCCGTTTGAGAAACAGCACCATATAAAGAACGTGTTGTATTAAAAGATCAGAGAGATATTGAACCTTGTGAGATTAATGTCAAACTTATTTTGAAGCTCCCAAATGCTCACAGAAGCTGCAATGAAATGACTCTCGGCAGGGCCGTTAGAGTGTCCCATCAGGATGAAGTATTTCTGGATTTGGGTTATGCCACCCCTCTGCGATTCATTTAATGATTCACTTGTTCTGTTTGCTTAACATTAAGATGACATTTCATTTCTATCACCTTCCTGTCAGAGATAAATGTAATCAGAGGAGAAATCATTGTCACAAAGCGGACTTTTTCTGTTGAAATAATAATGAAATAACTTAATTGTGCACAGAGAATTATTCCCAGAGTAAAATTGTTTGGCTCAGATGTTCCTCTTTTATAGCTCAGGAGGCTTTTATATATCAATTTTATCTCATTTATTTCTCGTGTGTATGTGTGGAAATCTGTAGGAAAAGTCTGCCTCTCAGAGGTTGCTCTGTCATATGTGAGGATGTAATTATGCTTCATTAAAGTTTCAACTGTCTCATATGTAGAAGAAATCAAAATAGACACAAACAAGCCTGTTGTGGACATACATTAAGGGTATAGAGTTTTTAAAAGAATGTGGATAGCATGGCTCAGATCATTTGCTGGGGAGGAGAAACTATCATTTCATGTTATCATTTCATTTCGTGTTTAATTTTTGGTTCCTAAAAGTTTTCCTCCCCTAGATTTGTCCCTGACTGAACTCATTCAAAACTTAAAACCGAATCTCATAACTTTGGGACTTTATCAACATGGTGTGAACAGGTTTTAGTCCTGAAGGCATTCGGGTCAGGGGGGCCTCGATCCTGCCGTTACTCTCAATATCACCTGCTAAGTCTCAGATCCATCTGCCAGGAAGTTTCCATAGTAACCCATCTTAGTAAATAGTGCTTTATTACACGGTGGGCTGGAATAGGTGCTGATCTGACGGGCATCAAATCTGCACTCTGATACCTGCCCCATCTGAACTCAGACTGCAGAGATACCGTATACTACAGAAAGTATTATAGTAGAGAGGGGACAGGACATCCTGTGCTTGCACTGCGATTATTTCAGCTAGCAATGTTGTTTTGCACCTGTTTTAGGGGGTTGTATGGTGTAATTACAATGTTGAACTGAAATGTTTGCCTTGTGGCTCAAAATGGAAACGTCACTCTTGCAATGTTTTCCTGTGCACAATATCTCACAGATGCCGGTTTTTCAACATAGTCTCATGACAACTCGTAATAAGTCCTACAAAATGGTGAAATCGTAAGATATCGTACGACTTGGCTCATATGAAAAGCTATGACTTTTATCTCTCATAGAGACCAACCAGTCAACAAACTTTATTTCAAATCGATACGATACAGGCATCAACTTTTAACTAGCCTCCTATTCAACACTTTAAGAAACATCGGTGAACAAATTCGGTTCCTCAGTCCATATTTACAGTATATTTGCAATACAAATGACAGATGGATGTCAATAACCTGAAATACGCTTCCCTTGTCTTGTTCCAAACCATGTTTTCTTTCTTACTTGGTACACAGAAGTAACTTTTTTTTAATTTAAAATCATGGTTAGACAAGGGGTTAGACCAGTGGTTCCCAACCCTTTTCCTGGAGGCCCCCCAACACTACACATTTTGGATATCTCCTCAATCAAACACACCTGATTCAACTCATTAGCTCGTTAGTAGAGGCTCTACGACCTGAATTGGGTGTGTCAGATAAGGGAGATTTACAAAATGTGCCTCCAGGAACAAGGTTGGGAACCACTGGGTTAGACTTTATTGGGGAAAAATCGTAGTAACATTGTAATAATATTATTACAACTTGTAACTGGGTTGGCCAAATCCAGTGAGTAGTTCTTTCACAAAAGTGCTCATTCAAGCTGTCTGGGATTTGCGTGAAACCAGCTTATCAGATTTAAAAAAGAAACACCGGGAGATCACGAACGTAGACAATAAAAGAAAAAAAAAACCCTTCAAAATAAAAGCACAACATGTAAACACAAAGACTACCAAAACCCTGACAGAAGGTTATCATCTACACAAGATTGGTGTTTAGATACCGGCTAAAACGGATAGTCTGCCTCACAGTCACGTTTATTCTTTAGACTCTCCAAAACAACCAACAATCCTCTGTTCTTCTCTCCTCAAAGAACTGAATCTGCAATGTTTAGTATTTCATTTGCATAGATGAATATACAAATCTGAAACTGAATGTACTCTCTGAAGTTCATCTCACATCTTTTTCTTGAGAGTGAAAGATCTGCTCTTGATCTCAGCATGTGTCAGTAATGTGGGACAGATAATTGTGCTATGGATATTTGAGGAGATCATCCTCTCTGACGTCATGGCACCGCAGTGCAATTACAGGCTGTTTGTGTTGTGGGCGAGTGTGCTGAAGATCTGTCATTATCATCATCATCAGGAGACAAGAGGACAGAAGACAACACATCTCAAACCTCTTTGTCTTTAAATCTATAGCGCTGCGCTCAGCACTGATTAGCTGATTGTTGGAAACTATAAAAGAGGAAGAGTGTCTGTGTCTGTCTGTCAGTTTTCTTTACTCTCATTCTTTCCTTTCATTCTTTACTTTATTATTATTATTACATTTTATTACCTTTTCTCTAATTATTTCCATTCCTATTATTCTTTTGTTTGGTTTGGTTTTCTTTTCTCTTAATGTTTCCTTTAATTACATTTCCTTTCCTCGTATTCTTTTCTTTCATTTTGTTTAGTTTCTTTTCCTCTTCCTTTCCCTTGTTTCCCTCTCTTTTAATTTGCCCCTCAATCCTCTTCTCAGATCTATTTCTGTCTGTGACCCTGACGTCTGGTACTGTTAGTTGAGGAAGGACCTGTATCTTATCTTACACAGTTACTGAAGAAGAAAAGATTTCAGCAATCATCCAGAATTCCACCTTATTTCAATTTTTTTCTAGAACACTCTGTACAACATCATTATTACCCAATCCATTTAAATACTCCCAACATTTATAGAGACCTGTTCTGCCGGTTCAGTTCGGGTTTGAAGTTTGAGGGTTTTTTTTTCTTTCTTGGATTCGGAGCAGTAGTCTGCCTTTGGTGGTAAATACAGGAAACCGCTTGTTATTCAGGACCATTGAAGTTTGTTGGAAGCACATTTATTATTGTCAGACTATGTGTGTGTATGTGAATGTGTGGTTCTCTGTTTCTGCTGCTGGTTTTCGGAGATAACCACTAGCCTAACATCAAATAAAAAAATAAGAATATTTGAGAAATAGTAATAGTGATTCTTGCCATATCATACACCACAGATTACATCAAAACTGTCATAGTTAACCATACAATAATATGCTTGACATTATTACGCTGATTAAAGTTTGCTACTTCTAGATTTAATTTAAAATGTACCAATCTGCACAAATGCATCAATTATAAAAGTTTCTAAGAGGGCAGGCTCTCAAAAATGCATTTTAGACTGCCAACGTTCGGTTTAGTGCTCTCCTGTTAGAAAGTTTCACTTCATGAATAATTCATGATATTTATTAATGAGCGTATGGAGCATAGTAAAGTGATGCGGTAAGAGAGTGTGATGCACTTTTTATAAAACAGACGAAATAAGCAAAGCTGAAATGAGTGTGTGCGCACCCAGAATTAAAAAGTAAACCACTGACCTGTGTGACTTTGAAACGAATCATCTTATATTTTCAAACTCCACCCCAACTCTAAATTATTTAGTCTTATTCCGGGTACAGTATAAATACCAGAACTGCTTTTATAAACACTGCAAAACACATTTCTAGGAATATACATATTAATTCCTTTAAAACTTTGATGTCGTACAGACAGGTCAACAGAATAACATGCACTACTATGTCATAAAAGCTCTGCCCCTGCACATCTCAGAATGTCATTCCCCTCAATGTTACAATGCTGCTTTATAGAGCATATGGTGATGATGTTATAGCGGTATACTCTCAGTCAGCCTGTCCTTGACTTGAACTCCGGAACAAAGTGCTGCTGCATGACAGTCAATTTAAACTTTATTTTATAAAAGTATATAACTGTATACACTATATAACTGGACTCTCAAGTCATATTCTCAAGTTTAGATTGAGGCACTTATAGTAGCAAACATACTAGATATCCAGTAGAGAGAGAGAGATATAAATATGGGAATTCCGATTGCATGCCGCATTAGTTTATTTTTCTCCTTTCAGTCCATTATGCAACCTGCTATAAGAATTTTGAACGCATCAGTGGCCATGCTTGCACTCATTCACATGCATGCATACAAACACAGTCTGATCACCGACATTAAGGCAAATGGTAACCTAATGTATCATAAGGTAATGTAAGGTCATATGAAGTCACATAAGGTAAAAGAAAGAAGGAAAGAAGGAAGGAAAGAGGAATGGATAGAAGGAAGGACAAATGAGGAAGGAAAGAAGGGAGGGCAGTAGATGGAAGGAAAAAGGGAGGGAAGAAGGAAGGAAGAAGGAGGGAGGGAGTGAGGAGGGAAGATGTACGAAAGGAAGGATGGAGGGAAGATGGACGAAAGGAAGGATGGAAGGTAAAAGAAGGGAAGAAAGGAGAGAGGGCAGAAGCAGAAAGGAAAAAGGGAGGGAAGAAGGAAGGAAGAAGGAGGTAGGGAGCAAGGAAGGAAGGATGGAGAGAAGATGGATGAAAGGAAGAATGGAGGGAAGATGGACGAAAGGAAGGAAGGAAGGATGGGTGGAAGGACAAATTAAGGAAGGAAGGAAGGAAGGATGGATGGATGGAAGGTAGGACAAATGAAGGAAGGAAGGAAGGAAAGAAGGAAGGGAAAAGAAGGGAGGGCAGAAGAAGGAAGAAGGAGGGAGGGAGCGAGGAGGGAAGATGTACGAAAGGAAGGAAGGAAGGAAGGAAAAAAGGTTGGAAAGGAGGGAGGGCAGAAGAAGAAAGGAAAAAGGAGGGAGGGAGTGAGAGAGGAAGGAAGGATGGAGGGAAGATGGATGAAAGAAAGGAAGGATGGGAAAATAAGGGAGGAGGGAGAGCAAAAGAAGAAAGGAAAAAGGGAGGGAAGAAGGAAGAAGGAGGGAGGGAGCGAGAAGGGAAGATGTACGAAAGGAAGGAAGGAATGCCGCATTAGTTTATTTTTCTCCTTTCAGTCCATTATGCAACCTGCTATAAGAATTTTGAGCGCATCAGTGGCCATGCTTGCACTCATTCACATGCATGCATACAAACACAGTCCGATCACCGACATTAAGGCAAATGGTAACCTAATGCATCAAAAGGTAATGTAAGGTCATATGAAGTCACATAAGGTAAAAGAAAGAAGGAAAGAAGGAAGGAAGGAAAGAGGGATGGATAGAAGGAAGGACAAATGATGGAAGGAAAGGAGGGAGGGCAGAAGGAGGAAGGAAAAAGGGAGGGAAGAAGGAGGGAGGGAGCGAGGAGGGAAGATGTAAGAAAGGAAGGATGGAGGGAAGATGGACGAAAGGAAGGAAGGAAGGATGGAAGGTAAAAGAAGGGAAGAAAGGAGGGAGGGCAGAAGAAGAATGGAAAAAGGGAGGGAAGAAGGAAAGAAGAAGGAGGGAGGGAGCAAGGAAGGAAGGATGGAGGGAAGATGGATGAAAGGAAGAACGGAGGGAAGATGGATGAAAGGAAGGAAGGAAGGAAGGCTGGAAGGAAGGAAGGATGGATGGAAGGTAGGACAAATGAAGGAAGGAAGGAAGGAAGGAATGAAGGAAGGGAAAAGAAGGGAGGGCAGAAGAAGGAAGGAAAAAGGGAGGGAAGAAGGAAGGAGGAGGGAGTGAGCGAGGAAGGAAGATGTACGAAAGGAAGGAAGGAAGGGGAAAAAAGGGAGGAAAGGAGGGAGGGCAGAAAAAGAAAGGAAAAAGGAGGGAAGGAGTGAGTAAGGAAGGAAGGATGGAGGGAAGATGGATGAAAGGAAGGAAGGATGGATGGATGGATGGATGGAAGTAAGGACAAATGAAGGAAGGAAGGAAGGGAAAAGAAGGGAGGGCAGAAGAAGGAAGGAAAAAGGGAGGGAAGAAGGAAGGAAGAAGGAGGGAGGGTGTGAATAAGGAAGGACAGAGGGAAGATGTACGAAAGGAAAGACAGAGGGAAGATGAATGAAAGGAAGGAAGGAAGGGAAAAGAAGGGAGGAAAGGAGGGAGGCAGCGAGTAAGGAAGGACGGAGGGAAGATGGATGAAAGGAAGGACAGAGGGAAGATGGATGAAAGGAAGGAAGGTAAAAGAAGGGAGGAAAGGAGGGAGGGCAAAAGAAGAAAGGAAAAAGGGAGGGAAGAAGGAAGAAGGAGGGAGGGAGCGAGAAGGGAAGATGTACGAAAGGAAGGAAGGAAGGAAGGAAGGAAGGAAGGAAGGAAGGGAAAAAGGGAGGAAAGGAGAGAGGGCAGAAGAAGAAAGGAAAAAGGAGTGAGGGAGTGAGGAAGGAAGGATGGAGGAAGATGGACGAAAGGAAGGAAGGAAAGAAGGAAGGATGGATGGATGGAAGGACAAATGAAGGAAGGAAGGAAGGAAGGAAGGGAAAAGATGGGAGGGCAGAAGAAGGAAGGAAGGAAAAAGGGAGGGAAGAAGAAAGGAAGAAGGAGGGAGGGTGTGAATAAGGAAGGACGGAGGGAAGATGTACGAAAGGAAAGACAGAGGGAAGATGGATGAAAGGAAGGAAGAAGGGAAAAGAAGGGAGGAAAGGAGGGAGGGCAGAAGGAGGAAGGAAAAAGGAAGGGAAGAAGGAAGGAAGAAGGAGGGAGGGAGCGAGGAAGGAAGGACGGAGGGAAGATGGACAAAAGGAAGGACAGAGAGAAGATGGACGAAAGGAAGGAAGGAAGGAAGGAAAGAAAGAAAAGAAAAGTAGGAGAAAGGCAGGACAGAAGAAAGCATTGTTTGTAATTTGTTTAACATAAAAAGCCTTTGCATTTTAAGTGCAACCTGCAGGGGGCACTTTATCTGTGTTCTGCATGGCTCCCATCATCACCCAGTCCAGTAATGAGGACACAGGCCAGATAAAACATTTTGGACGTACTTTCAGACTGAGCTCCCTCTGCGGTCATTAAACAGGTCATCCTCTATGAGAGCGACCTCAAGTGACCAGAGAAAATTTTCCAATATGACCGTGTCAGTTATGGCTTTCTGACCTGATACTAATGAAGCAAACCCGTTACCGCAACTGATGCTAAACAGTGCACAAGCAGCAAATATCTGTTTAGTGAGAGGTAAACATGTACACTATTGTAATCAATTGTCTGTGGTTACAACAACATTCAAAACCACAGTTAAATGTGTGCACCCTGGTGTTAACTTCATATTACACATTACAGTCACAATCTTTAAATGTGTGGAAATATGCTAGAAAATATCTGCAGTTTGGGACGTTTGAACAAATTTATGCATGCATTTGCAGTAAATAACTCATTATTTTATGCTTTTGTAACAGTTTTACAAATGGGCTGGTTATTATAAATTTGTCTCATTCGAATGTCAACATTAAAGCTCACAGTTTCAATTAGATGCTCAAGTCTCTATTTTTAAGCACAAAATTTCCCATAGTTTTTGGGCCATTTCATTTCAAAAGCAAATATGTATGTGCAAATATAAAATATATGTAAAGTATGAAAAAAAAAAGAGAGAGAGAGAGAGAAAACTATCTGGGAAAAAAATTAAGTAGGCAAAATGTAATAGAGAATGAAAATATTCAGGCACAGGAGTGTGGTTATGTGTTTGAGCAGTACTCTGTTATGAATGTTTGTCTTCTCCAGAGAATGCACACACACTCTGCCCATCAAAGTGTAACCACAGTGTGAAAGAACCGGCAAGAACACACACACAACAAAGGCAGCCTAAGGGGAGTTCAGAATGAGCAAGTTCTTGCACTAAAAAAGGAAGATGCAGCGCAACGAATAGTACAGAACACTGCTGTCTCAAGACAAGTTTTTAAAACTTGACACGCCGTCTAAAAAAAATGGTCGAAGACCTCCGACTAGCACATTTTTACTTCGAAAAACTATTTTAAAAAAGCACATGGATGCAAAAACACATTTGGTGTAAATGGCTCATAAGAGTTATGATATCATGTGTTTCAGTGTGTGTATGTGTCTCTGTTCTTCAGGTTGTTTTATAGCATCATACAGTTTTCAAATAATCTTCTGCAATGATCAAAAATATTTGAAACAGGACTGTGTTTCAGGTCAGCTTGATTTGATTTACACTTGACCACATCATTTTGTTGGGAGATCACTTCCGTGATAATGCTAATGCCGGGCAGCTATTCGTCTCAAATGCGCCTTGGAGGGCATGTACACTGTCCGATCTGTAAAAACGCATGATGTCAATGAGTCCAGTTCTAACAGTTTCTTTCCACCTAGATAAGGTATTGCCTGACTTCTCTTTGAGTAGTTTAATTAAATATATTGGCTATATGTTTGAATGCATTGCTGCCCCTCAAATGCATTTATTAGCCAACTTAATCGATAAACCTAACCACCTAATCACTCAGACAACACTAGAACCCAGACTGCTGTTGGGACCCAGTGACATATTTCTTCTCAAAATGTCTTTGATGTGGCATACAACACCACAGCCCCCTGAAAGACCACACAAAAGGCTTCAGACTCCAGGCGAGTAAATCAGCCGACATGATAAACAGGCCATCTGTCTCTTGATCTAGCTGGCATGTCATTTAGATGGATGGCTCGGATTGGTCCAGGTCATTACTGCCTGACAACCTGTCAAATAAATCTACAGCCGAACTCTGTCTGCCCCACCCATCCTGTAAATCACCATGGCGATGAAGAAACAGGCAGGTGGAGGCATCTCGCTGGTCAAGGGCTGCAAAAAGACAGACCATTCATTTTGACCAACCAATTAGTTTGTAAATACCTATGCAAGGCGAAAAAAAATCTCACTTAAATATGCAATAGATACTTTATAAAATGGAAAATTTGCGGTTCTGCATACTGATTGGTCAATACAACATTCCAGCTGTATACATGGTAAATCTACAGTATAGGCAAATCTGTGACCCGAGCTCAGAGATTGTTATTCAACTGTGTATGCTTCTGTTGAAGCCATCAGTCAGAGTTATACGTCATTGTTTTAAAAATTGTGTTTAGTAGCGGAATTCCTGAACTACACTACCCATGATCCCGAGGGAAAAAAAAAATCAACCAATCACAGAATTGCGGCAAACAAAGCGCACCAAAAGAGCTCTGCATCGATCACCCACTCCCATAATGCACTGTGAATGACACAATCGAGTTGGCCTCCCTATACTCTTAGACTACTTATATATTTGTGTATATGTGAATATTATGCAGTAGAATTTAAATGTATTAATCAACAACTTTAAATCAGTAGTTTTATATTTTTCCATCGTTTATAATTCGATAACAACATTCGCAATGCTTCATGGGATTGTAGTTCATCGATCCTTTATTAAAGACGTCAAGTACACAGTCTTGTACCTTTGTCTTTTTGTCAAATTTTTGAACTTTTTTGCTTTAAATCAAAGTTTGCAATGTTGCGATTCACCTCGGAGCTGATTGGTTTGATTCAAGGCTTAGAACTCAGGATTTTATGAAATCCCTACGGAAAAAAAATACATGGGAAAAATACTTCCATATCAAGACGGCTGAAAAAGTTGGCAGGCACTGTTGTGCTCTATACTTTTTAAAATCAAATATAGGCCTTTTCATAATCAACATTTATCCGTTTTGATCTAGGATTGCCCTTTTTGCAAAAGTTACACATGATGCTGCTTTAGTATTTTCCCAAAATGAGGCATCTGAAAAGACAGAATAATTTTGCTGCCGACTATTTAGAAAAATCGTCACGTCAGGAGTGCACCTATAATGCCTTACAATGCAGTACATGTAGGCAGCTCAAAGAAAAAAAAGGGTCTGCCAAGAAAATATCAATATATATATATATATATTCACTGAAGCTTTTTACATCTGTTTGTTTTTAGTTGATATTTGTATTTCACAGAAATCACTCTCTATAGCACTGCTGTTGTGTTATTGTGATGTATCAATAAAGTCGATAACAGTAGCGCCACTTGTTATGGCTGTCTGATATTACTTGGATATAAAAGTTGGAATTTATTACAGTGTGTAATCTTAGACACCTTAACATAATGGTTTGACACTGTGTTATTAAAGCGAGCATGTGAGCATGTACATGCAATGTGTGATGAAACCATACATTATCTATTCTAAAAACAGAAAGCTTCTTTAAATAAAACTAGCAATCGTTAGGCGCTGTCTGGTTTTTGGGAAGTTTAGCACACTAGTGAAGTTTAGTGTTATGCGTTGTGTATGTTAAGTGTTTAAAATATAGAGCGTTCAAAATATAGAGTGTTGACTTTGCAGTAGATGATTGATGTGAAAGGTATTACACAGTTAGTCAAGGTTATACGACTCTACACAAACCCTGTCAGTCACACTGCCATATCTGTCTGCAGTTGACCTTGAGAGACAGGTGTTTACGTCTGACGATTAAGTGGATCCGACTGGACTTTGGCACTGATCTCCAGAATGCCAGACTCTGTTTGGACGTTACAACAGGTGTGAAACTTCAACTACTGCTGCAGATATTACCCTTCTGCTCATGGGACTGATCTGCTGTGATTATATCCAGGGCTGCTATGAATGGGTGGAACACGACGAGTGGAGAAATTAAAATATGGCACAACAGCTGTAAAACAAATTCTATTAACTCTGATAGGGCTAATGGGACTCCTTTGGGCTGCGAGGCATGTTTGAATACAATAAAGGTGTAGATGTCCTGCAGCGATCAGAATATTGATCAGTATATTTTGAAAGTAATGTCCGAACTATTTTTTTTTTAAACATTTTTAAGTAGTTTGTAGTTTGTTCTTATGGGGTTGCTAACGTGACATGCGGTTGCTTGGGTGTTCTGGGTGGTTGCGTGGGCATTGCTATGTGATTACTAGGGTGTTCTGAGAGGTTTCTAGTGTGTTGCTATGTGGTAGCTAAGGTGGTGTGTTTTTGCTAGGGTGTTCTGGACGATGGTTGCGAGGGCATTGCTATGCATTTACTAGTGTGTTCTGAGATGTTTGTAGTATGTAGTTATGTGTTTGCTAGGGTGTCCTGGGAGGTTGTAAAAGCATTTCTATGTGTTTATTTAGGTGTTCTGAGAGGTTTCTAGTGTGTTCCTATGGGGTTGCTAAGGTGCCATGCGGTTGCTAGGATGTTCTGGGAGGTTTTGAGGGCATTGCAATATGAATACTGGATTGTTCTAAGTAGTTCTCAGTGTGTTGGTATGTGGTTGCTAAGGTGGTGTGTTGTTGCTAGGGTGTTTTGGATGATGTTTGCGAGGGCATTGCTACGCATTTACTAGAGTGTTTTGAGAGGTTTGTAGTGTGTTGCATGTGGTTGCTAAGGTGCTATGTGGTTGCCAGGGTGTTCTGAGAGGTTTCTAGTGTGTTGCTTTATGGTTGCTAAGGTGGTGTGCTGTTGCTAGGGTTTTCTGGATGATGGTTGCGAGGGCATTGCTATGCATTTACTAGGGTGTTCTGAGAGGTTTGTAGTGTGTTGCTATGTGGTTGCTAAGGTGCTATATGGTTGCTAGGGTGTTCTGGGAGGTTGCAAGGGCATTGCTATGCGTTAACTAGAGTGTTCTGTGTGGTTTCAAGGACATTGTTATACGATTACTAAAGTGTTCTGGGTGGTTTTTTTTTTGTGTGTGTTGCTATGTGGTTGCTAAGGTGCTATATGGTTGCTAGGGTGTTCTGGGAGGTTGCAAGGGCATTGCTATGCATTAACTAGAGTGTTCTGGGTGGTTTCAAGGGCATTGCTATACGATTACTAAAGTGTTCTGGGTGTTTTTTTTTTTTTGTGTGTTGCTATGTGGTTGCTAAGGTGCTATGTGGTTGCTAGGGTGTTATGGGTGGTTGCTAAGGTGCTATGTGGTTGCTGGAGTGTTTTGTGTGGTTGCTACTTGATTACTTACTGGCCCAAGTCAAATGAGCCCACTCTCATATCTCTGGTCTATGGCTTGGGTCCCTTCTTCAATGTAAGTCTATGGGATTATTTTTGACCATTTTATCATCCACCAGGCAAACAAAATCAAAAGTCTGATCACTTTGACAAGTATCAGCACATCTCTCTTCAACAAGCAACATGATTTCAGGTATCATTCAAGCGTTGCGGTACAAATGGTGTGGGACAAGTTATGAGCCAAAGCTTATTACTTAGGATTATGGGTTTGTTTAAATCCCTGTCCCTATCTGTGAGCAGCATTAATAGTGACTATTGCCTTAGCAAACACCATTAATAATGTTTGTGTAAGGTATGCTGTATAATTAAAGCTCTAATTAGTGTGGGTCAAAAGAATAATCCCAAGGTTTTAGCCAAAGAAGGATTTAAGAAATGTTGTTGTAGAGTTATATAGTGCACTGGTTAAAAGGATCACCATGGTAACAGAGAGGAGAACTCAGCAACAACCATCATTAATAACCAAGAGATACTGTACTGGGAAAAAAAGACTTGAGAAAAATGAACAGCAAATTAATTTCTGCCTGAACAGGCAGAAAAAGTTATTTTATATGAGGATAAGGGGAGTACATTAACACAGAACCGATGCAAATTCGAAAACGTACAAATCAATTAGCTTATCTACCTAGATCAAAATCAAAATATAAAATACTGTGCATTCATTCCACGTACATCCATTTAAATACCTGGAAATAAAACATATAATATACAAACCTTTACCCTTGAAATGCATTAGCCTCAAAAGTTAACGTATCGCAGCTTTGCTCTAGAATGGACAGCTTGTTTTTTTAAATATTTTCCATAGATAGAATTCATTATAATCAGAATGTTAGAAGAGGTGGTCTGTAGGCATGATGGGTACTAGAACTTCATTTTTCAAGGGAAACAGGACATGCATGTTGCGTTTTAAGTGTACAGTGAAGCATGCACAGTACATACTATAAGATAACGGCATGTCCAGTTCACCCTGCCACGGCAGCTGCCCGAGATCATCTACAGAGTGCTGCGCTGCAGAAACACACAAACACACACAAATTACAGCAATTCATGCTAACAAACAGTGGTCACAAAACGTAATTTGACACAAGGCCGTTAACAAATTCAAACAGCTTCATAACATGAACTATGGGCATATGCCATTAACATTTGGCAACCAGAAAGTGTGCTCTAGTTTCTCTGTAGCTCAAGACATTTCATTTCAATCACCAAGTGGATTGATTTGTTGAGTGGTGAAACTCTCTAGCTAACTAAAGAAATCTACTAACATACTATGAACTGGATAACTGAAAATCCTCACAGAAAACCAGAAAGTGTCCAAATATTTCTTTTGTCTTCATTTTGAGCAGTAGCCTATTATCTACTGTTTAATCATTTGAAACCTAACAAATTTTTTGTGAAATGTTTTCCTTGAAAAGTGTGGTTGTGCTATTTTTCTTTCAAATAAATTACACTTTAATATTTAGTTTTATTATGCAATGATATTCAGGCATTTTTGGACTAGGGTGGACATTGAAACTTCAGACGGCCCCCCAGAAACTTCAGATACCCCCGCAAAACGACTGACAGTGAAGCGATCAAGGGGCACTCCACCTCCTAGACTGATGGCGAAACGATCAATGTTGCCCTCCTAAAATACAAGTGCCCCACCAAATATTGCATCTTAGTACCGGCCCTTCTGACAAACACAGAGAAGTGTCTTGTCTGTGAGCGTTAATAGCCTCTAAAAGTCTGTTAAAATCGACCACAAATTTGAGTGGCAGACAGAGCAAGCCGCACCATGGCCTCTGGAGAGAATCTAGAAAATTCAATCAGGTGGAATTAAACAGGGTGCAGATTAAGGGCAATTTGCATGAACCGCAGGGCTTCGGGGCCAAGTTGGATAAGCAAAAAATATTCAAGCAACTTATTAAAGTCCTTCACCTTGAGGAAGCGTAGCGCGTGGGTATTAACTTTATCCTATTCACAGTCACTTCTGAATCATACGCCAGTAGTGTCACACAATTAGCTCTAGCAAAAGATGATTCAACAAACTGACATTCTTTATTGGCCGAGGAAATGAAAGTGGTTATTTTGTGTCAATATAATAACAGCAGTCATTTACAGTGACTTGTGATGTCACAGGCGTCAACGCTGATGTCATCGATATTCCTTAGACAGTCATTAATCAAATCTCTGCTCTCTGGTTTTTAAACATGTTATGGTTTATGAACGTGGTAGGCTGGTCAATTATGTTGTTGCAGCTTGACAATCGTCCCGTGGTGTGCAGATTATGGTGCATTATGTGCACCGTGGTGATTCACTCACGGGAGACAATGAGGAACGGAGACGAGGCGACGGGTGCTAGGCAGCTGTTTTCTCTCCGACATGCGCTCTCAGTCTGTTAATTAGCTTTAGGAAACATCATTATTGCGCTGTCAACAGCTCAATCTCCCCCCAGGACAGTTGCTTCGGAAACAAAAAATGACTAAAAGACATTAGGGGCATTCGTCTTTGTACGATGTTATCTTTTTTTTTTTTTTTTTTAGCTGCGTGACCGAAAAGGGAAGAGTTTTCATATTAATATTAAGGATGTGAACATATCTTAAATGTCAAAATTGTACTTGAACATCATTGACAAGCTGTAGGGAGACAAAGAAAGGGCTCTGAGATATATTTAGGTATTTTAAAAATGGACGATTACCTTTCAGGTGTCCCCTGCCGAGCGTCACAAAGCCAGAGGAGATGTAGTTGTGCATGTCTTGACCGCTTCGGAAGTTTTCTTTCCCGTAATGCCCTGCAATGAAAGAAAAATTAAAACAATTACAAATATCTGAAACCTGTGGTAGCAGGTAAATAATAATAATAATAATAAAATGTCTATTCAATGTATGGGATTTGTTCTCTGGAACGTTTAACATTTTTTTATGGAAATCGCAATTAAAATATGTTGCTACGGGGCCTGGGTAGCTCAGTGGTAAAAAGACGCTGGCTACCACCCCTGGAGTTCGCTAGTTCGCTAGTTCGAAGCCCAGGGCGTGCTGAGTGACTCCAGCCAGGTCTCCTAAGCAACCAAATTGGCCCGGTTGCTAGGGAGGGTAGCGTCACATGGGGTAACCTCCTCGTGGTCACTATAATGTGGTTCGTTCTTGGTGGGGCGCGTGGTGAGTTGAGCGCGGATGCCGCGGTGGATGGCGTGAAGCCTCCACACGCGCTATGTCTCCATAGCAACACGCTCAACAAGCCACGTGATAAGATACGCTTGACGGTCTCAGACGCGGAGGCAACTGGGATTCATCCTCCGCCACCCAGATTGAGGCGAATCACTACGCGACCACGAGGACTAAGCACATAGGAAATTGGGCATTCCAAATTGGGAGAAAAAGGGTAAATAAATAAATAAAATAAAATAAAATAAAATAAAAATGTCGCTAAAACATCACCTTATCTCAGTATATTTGTCAAGAATGTGTCTGGCCCAAAATAAAAAATGTATTAATAATAATAATTAAAAAATAATATAAGAAAGGATGATTTGCATAAACAAAATGACAATTTTTCCCATGACAATTGAGCACCTTAATTGTCATAAAAATCTGGAATAATGCATAAAATTTCTGAATGTTTGAATGTTGAAACGTGACCTGTTTCTGAAATGTGACGTGAGATTCACCCTAAAATAACAGTAAGCTCTTGTTTTCATGATGTTTATCTTTCAGAATGTATGCAAATTTTCAAGTTTTAAGGCCACAACCAAAAACGTCTAATTTCCAACTGACCCTTTACTAAGCTCCGCCCCCCCCCGGTTACGGTCACTCTGACTCGCTCGCTTTGAAAAGCTCTGCAGAACTCCCCATTGGACTGAATGGGAGATTGTCATGAATGACGTGGTTTTTGGCTAAATATTCTCATAATCGGAATGGATAATATTTTTATGTGGGCTGGTATGAAGAGCGACACTGTAATGCATATTTATCTGAAGATTTTTGTAAAAGAAATTGTTAAATTACACAGTAATTTGAATAAAAACTGTGTAGAATGAATCAGAATCAAGGCAAACGATTATTACAGTCACTTGAAAAGAGAAAAACTTCATTTAATAGTGATTACACATCTAATAACATGAGCGTAAGTGAACAGAGCTGTTTATAACGTCTCATAACACACTCATTTTGATGCTGTGAACTGTTTATTTACTATCACTTTTACAATAACTTGAATCAATGCATAAATGAATTAACATTCAGTTATTAGCTTTAATTTATCTTGGAACAAATGTAGGTGTCGTTGCAGATGTTATATGTTCATTTGGGAAAGAGGAATGACACAGTTTAATCCATAACATGTTCTTCTCCAGATTTATATAAAGATTATTTTTTATAAAGAAAGAAAATCACTGAGTGTATCCTCTCTGGGTAACTCGTCTCACTATTACAAATGACCCGGCAACAAAATGTTTTACATTTTTGGGATTATTTTCCCACTTAAAAGTACTCAAACACACATTACTTCCATAGGGTCTTATTGAAAAATAGCAAACGTGTGTCAGAGTAATGGCGGCAGGGCAACATTTGCTAAGACAGGATTGGCCAGAAGTGCTTTTAAGGCGGGGCTTAGCGAAAAGACAATTGAAAACACATTGATTTTTCCACGTTTACACCTCTTATCGACACAGAATCAGTGGTTTCCTCCACAGAAAATGAAAAACGCTTACTAGTATCACATACTTTGGAAAATGATGACGTTAGGAAAATGAAAACAGATTATTGTAAAGTTGGCCTAAGACAATTCCCAAGCCTTTGTCCTAATTGCATTTGATGCAAGTCTACTAAAAAGGAAGGCCTAGTGTAGGTAATTAATCAGGTTATTAATTTAAAAAAAATATATTATCTGGACTGAACACACATTCCACCAAACATATGATTTGCAAATGTTGATATAAAAATATTTGTGTTCACATTAATAATTATCTGATGTACCATTTGATACCTCCTTATCCAAGAGCCTGGGTTTTTTCAGGGGAGGTGAAGACAAAGAAGTCGCAGGAGTTAATAGATTTTAAAAACATTTTTGTATGTCTGTCATCTCCGTCTAAGTGAGACCGATTGTTGCCGTCAGCGCTCGCTGGTTCTAAGCCGAGGTTGGGTAGTTCTACATCGTCAGTGTATAGCGTGCACGCTGATGAGTGGAGTTTTCTGTTGGTTAGATGAATCAGCACACGCTTGCAAGGCAAATCGAGCATGCGCAGGCAAACATAACGAGCATACTTCGCCTGCCTGAGCAATGCTGGGAACGCGGTAATAAGTAGGTAAACGATAATTAATTAAATGAAAATGTGATTAAATGCTATTTCACAAATAAAAAGGTGCGTTAACGGAGTTTACGTGCGTTTACCTTCCACTACAACCCTGGTTACTGGTCATTTTCATGATTTTCGTAAACTATAATACATTTGTTTCTATATGACTTTGTTTTTTTTACAGATATCTTGGTGACGTATGTGTGATTACTGGGAATTAAAGGTGCTGTTAGCAATTTCATAATTCTGAAGCTTTCAGGTGACTGAGCCGTTGAATTAGCCACGCCCCCTCATTCCAAAACCCCGCCCTCCAAAGATAATTTTGAGACCAAAACCGAGCAAAAGAGCAGCATTTTTGTTTTTGTGTTTGTTTTTGTGGCTGTAAAATTTAACAGTGGCACAATAGTGCCCTCAACTCACAAACATTATGAATCATAGCTTTCATAATCAGAATCATCTGCTTCAAATACAACACTATGAGAACAACCAAAATGATAGACAGGTGAAAAGCATCAACGTCTGTGGTCCGTGGACACATTTTTGTTTACCAAGTCTACAGCTGTCAAAGAGACCGGTGAGATATCTCAGGACACTTATTTCATTAATATATTTAAGGGAGTAGGAAACATTTTTTTACTTGAAAAAATCACTTACAGCACCTTTAATACTGTGTCTTCAACTGTTGAAAACCAGTGAAACACGATGCAACCACACTGAGACGCCCCAAAAGCATCCGTCTGATGCAGTCTACTTTGGACAGATTGACGAACTTAATTGCAAAATGACTAGAAAAGCCAGTGTTAGGCTTATTTTTAATTAAATGGACATAAACAGTATTTGACTTCTAGAGCCACTTTTTGTGTTGTCTAATCAATTCACAATAATGTAATGTCTATGAATTGATATATAAATTATATTTATAATTATTTTGATTATTATATATTGAATTATGTATATTTGGTGGCCTTTCTGTATCTATATCTGCTGTGATGCTGTTTCCTGTGGTGACGCTGTTTCCTGTTCCTGTTAGCGCTCGCATTTGTAGCCTGCTAGCCTGCTTAGCATTGCTTATCTTTCTATTTTCAGTGTTTAATCTTTAATCTCTCCTATTTATTTGCGCACATTGTTTTATCCACTTTTATACTTTTAACGTGATACAACTACGTGCATTTTACTGCGTACACCCGCCTTTCTACTTTTGTCATGCTTAAACTGCATGCTTTACCACACACATTTTTTACACAGATCTTTACATCAATCTCAAACCACTAGTGATCAGGAACCACCACAACATCAACAATTATGTGAGGGATTCACACTGATTTAAAACCCCACTGATCAAAAACCACCACCACCACAACAACAAAAAATTGCGGAAAGTCATGGCATCACCTCATGTTATCGTTACTTGCACATGTCACATGTTTACTATAGCTTCTTTCGTCAGCAGTGAGGGATTTACATGTGATAAATGTAAAGAATTAGTAAAGCTGACAGAGAAGATAAATGAGTTAGAGACATGCATCCGAACGCTAGTGGAGGTCAGTGAGAAAGAGAAGCCGGTAGATACTGTTTCGGATGTGGGTAGTACAGCAAGCAACACACACACTTTGGTTCTGGCTCTAGAGCCCCCGCAGCAGGGCGTTTGGGTGACGTCTCGACACCATATTCGTAGGGCAAAGCGACACAACTCTCCCGTTCCTGTTAGGATTTCCAATCGATTAACCCCACTCAGTGATGCACCCACTGAGAATCATGTTGAAAGTGCCCTTGTTATTGGTGACTCTATTGTAAGAAACATAGAAATAGAGACTCCAGCCACTATTGTTAAATGCATTTCAGGTGCCAGAGTGTCTGACATCAGATCAAATTTACTAAGTTTGGCTAATGCTAAACGTAAATTTTCTAAGATTGTTGTTCATCTCGGCACTAACGATGTCCGGCTTCACCAATCGGAAATTACTAGAGATAATGTTAAAGAGGTGTGTGAATTTGCAAAAACGATGTCAGACACTGTAATATGCTCTGGCTCCCATCCCTGCTCATTGTGTTGATGAGGTTTATAGTAGATTAGTGTCACTGAATGGATGGATGTCTGAGTGGTGTCCGGAGAATAGCATAGGATTCATAGACAATTGAAAGAGTTTTTGGGGTAGACCTGACCTGCTAAAGAGAGACAGACTGCATCCCTCAGGGGAAGGTGCCACTCTCCTCTCTAGTAATTTGGCTCATAGTCTTAATAGTGATAGTATTTGACTAACTGGGGTCCAGGTCAGGAAGCAGACAAACTGGCTAATCCGAACATCTTCTAGCTGCCTTGAGATATCATACTGGTCACATAAACTACAACACATAGACAATGAATCACCTATATATCATATAGAGAGTCTGTCTGTTCCCCAAACTACCAAACACAAAACCCTCATTAAGTCATTTAGAATTTTTTTTTATTGATGTCATACTTGAAAATAGTACACAAAAACTGAAGATAAACATCATATAAAGGTAGCGCTACTATACATTAGATTGCTTTCATCCAAATCACTAAATGTCAATTAAATTATTACAGATCATAGTTTGGATTCGCTCTGTTTGACTGAAACCTGGATTAAAACAGATGAATATATTAGTTTATATGAGTCTACTCCCTCAGGCTATTGTTATAAACATAAGCCTCATCTGAAAGGTCGAGGAGTTGTTGTTGCTACAATTTACAGTGATATTTTTAGTTACTCAAAGGTCTGGATTTAAGTTTAATTCTTTTGAACTGATAATGCTTAATGTGACATCGTCAGATATAAATATAAATCTTTGTCGTCTTTTGTTTTGTGACAGTATATAGACCACCAGGGCCATATTCTGAATTCCTTTGAGAATTTGTTAATTTTCTGTCAGATCTAGTAGTTAATGTAGATAGAGCTTTAATCCTCGTGACTTCAACATCCACAGAGATAATGAAAATGATACACTGGGATTAGCATTTATCGATATTCTCAACTCTGTTGGGGTTAGACAAAATGTGACAGGTCCAACCCATCTCCAAAATCATACGTTAGATCTAATTTAGTCATATGGAATTGATGTTGATAATATAGAAATTCTGCCGTGGAGCAATGATATCGCAGATCATTACCTCGTCTCTAGTATGCTGCGCTTAGCAAAGGTCACTCAATCTATGCAGCGTTATCATTCAAGTAGAATTATTCTACTAACTACTAAAGATAGCTTCACTAATAATCTTCCAGATTTGTCTCAAATACTCAGTACACCAAAAAGGTTAAAGAAGAACTTGATGTTGTCACCAAAATTATGGATACAGTCTTCCCTAGCACTCTAGATAGTGTCGCACCCCTTTGATTAAAGAAACGAAATCATGCATTCAAGACTAGATTATTGTAATGCATTACTAGGTGGATGTCCTGCAGGTTTAATAAACTTCACTTGGTTCAAAATGCAGCAGTTAGAGTGCTAACTAGAACCAAGAATTATGATCCTATCAGCTCCATTTTATCGGTGTTACATTGGCTACCTGTTAAGTTTCGTATTTATTTTAAAATTCTGTTAATTACTTACAAAGCTTTGAATGGTTTAGCTCCAAAGTACTTAAGTTACCTTCTATCATGCTATAATCCATCATGCTCACTACGATCACAAAACTCTGGCCTGTTAATAATACAGAGAATATCAAAATCCACAAAAGGAGAGAGATCATTTTCATATTTGGCTCCTAAACTATGGAACAGTCTTCCTAGCAGTGTTCAGAACTCAGACACACTGTCTCAGTTTAATTCTAGATTAAAGACTTATCTATTCAGCCAGGCACACACCTAATTTTACCCTCGATTAGTTATGCTCTTTTAGTTAGGTCTGCCGGAATCAAAAACATTTATCTTATTCTTCAACTATGCTTTAAAGTGATTGGCATCTTCGCTAATTTTATTCTATTTCTTTTCCCTGTCTAAACCTCTGGATTATATCCTGAGGTTACCAGAGCCTGCCAGATCCATCTCCGATCCTGTCTGATGTCTGACTCCCACTGTGTCGCAGAGTGATGATGACCAACTGCCGCATGTGCCAGCCAGACTTCTCTTCAGTCTATTAAGACAGACTTCACAGAGGATGAATTGATGCAAACTCAAAGACATTGGATTCTTCAAGAGCCTCTGTCTGAAGCATGGGCTCAGGATGGAGTTCACCAAAATTACCTGCCAGCCAGACTGTAATGCTCCTCACTGAATGATACCTATATCAACTTGGTCAAAGGAGGGACAACACTCTCTTTTGACAACACTCTCTTAAAAAAAGAACTACATAGAAAATGAATTAACCACTAACAACAGCCTTCATCGGCCAAAATCAAAGGACAATGTATCTTCGTGTATTTCCTCAGTTAATCCGGGATGACTTCAAGACTTTAACAATAAAACTTATAGTTCATACAAAATCATTTTGTTTAACCACTGACCCACAACTCTTAATTGGCAAATAGTATTTAATCGATTAAAAAAATTGACAGTCCTAATCTCTAGAAATATAGAATGAAGGAAATACTTGTATATCCATTATATTGAGTGCTTTGGGTTGTAGATGCTTGTGTAGTAAGACGCTCATGTAGTGTTTTAAAACCATGTAGCAATTCGACCCAAATCCATCACACCAGCATCCGGTTACACTGGCGATCGTTCACCTAAACAATACCTTCCTTCATGGGTAACTAGCCTTTATACCTCACATCTGTCACATCAGAGCCTTGATCTGTGACAGTTATTGAGAAGTCATCTCAGCCATCGAGCAGTGAAAGGTGATTCAAGACAGAGGACAGCACAAGGTTTTGCATTAAGTATTAATGGGGTGTGGGGGTGAGGTAAGGGTTCGGCTCGCGGACCCGAGAGGGTTTAGAGGTCATTCTTACACAACATCAGCAGAAACACATGCAAACACACACACACAGCTTGCATTCAAGCCCTGCTCAATTAAAGGACATTGGGTGAGAGCATCTAATTGGACAGTAATGGGTGTCCCTGGGTAGGGCTCTTGACCCAAAGGTCAAAGAGAGGTTTTACATCATTTCTGAGAAAAATGTGTGTTACTGAATTCAGTTTTCAGATGTAGAGACAGGGAAAAATAAAATTTGTTTAAGTGTACAGTCTGATGATAATTATCACAGAATAAACCCAACAGGTTGACTGGGTCTTGAAACAGGTTTTGTATCATCCTGAAAGGGTTTATTTTGCGATAATGTTTGGCGAACTGTAAATCATGTCATATTAAACAACTTGAAAAATGGACATGAAATATTGAAAAATGGGTTGCCGTGACTGACCAATCACAATCGAGTATTCCAGACAGTCACGCTATAGCTTATTAGGCTTATTTGTAAATGAATCATTCTTATAAAATGGTTCTTTTTAATGATTCGGCTGAACTGTTTTATGACGGATTTGTAAATTCATGAACATTTAACGCAGTCTATACAACTTACTTAAAAACAGTGATAAACAGCAGTACTTATACACTACCAGTCAAATGTTTTGAAACACTTGCCAGAAATGTTTCTCGTAATCTTAAAAATATTTTGATCTGATGGCGGAAGCTTAAATGTTTGAAATTAGTTTTGTAGACAAAAATATAATTGTGCCACCATATCAATTTATTTCATTATAAAACTACAATTTAATAAAACATTTTTTTTTTAATTGATGACTTGGACCAAATAATAAAGAAAAGCAGCCAATAAGTGCCCAACATAGATGGGAACTCCTTCAATACTGTTTAAAAAGCATCCCAGTGTGATACCTCAAGAAGTTGGTTGAGAAAATGTCAAGAGTACATGTCTGCAAATTCTAGGCAAAGGGTGACTACTTTAAAGATGATAAAATATAACACAGTTTTGATCTATTTTGGATTTTGTTTAGTCACAGCATAATTCCCATTGTTCCATTTGTTATTCCATAGTTTTGATGACTTTACTATTATTCTAAAATGTGAAGAAATATATATATAATAAAGAATGAGTAAGTGTTTTTTGAGTGATGAAAAAATATGTAGAAATAATCATTGATGCACCTAAATCTTCATAATAATAAAATCAAATGAAACAAATTAGAAATTATTTCAACACCATCATCCCAGCTATACTCCGGACTAAATTAAACCACCTCTCTATTACCACCTCTATCTGTTAGTGGATCACCAGCTTTCTCATAGGTAGGCAGCAGAGATAGACTGGGGAAATTCACTTCTAGCACCTGTATGATCAGCACTGGTGCCCCCTAGGTATGTGTGCTCTCCCCACTACTCTTCTCCCTGTACACAAACGACTGCACTGCCAAGGACACCTCTGAAAGCTCCTGAAGTTTGCGGACGACACTACTGTCATCAGCCTCATCCGAGATGACGATGAGTCTGTATACAGAAGGGAGGTTGAACGGCTGGCTCACTGGTGTATTCAAAACAACCTGGAGCTGGACACGCTCAAAACAGTGGAGATGATAGTGGACTTTAGGAGGAACACCCCAACATTGACCCCACTCACCATTCTAAAGAGCACTGTGGCAGCAGTGGAGTCATTCAGGTTCCTGGGCACTACCTTCTCACAGGACCTGAAGTGGAAGACCCACATTGACTCCATTGTGAAAAAGGCCCAGCAGAGGTTGTACTCCCTTCACTAGTTGAGGAAGTTCAACCTGCAACAGGCACTGCTGATACAGTTCTACTCAGCAGTCATTGAGTCTGTCCTCTGCACTTCAATAACTGTCTGGTTTGGTGCAGCTACAAAATCGGATATCAGAAGACTATAAAGGACAGTTCGGACTGCTGAGCAGATTATTGGTTGCCCCCTGCCCTCCCTTCAAGAACTGTACACTTCCAGAGTGAGGAAAAAGGCTGTAAAAATCACTCTGGACCCCACTCACCCAGCCAACAACCTTTTTGAACTGTTGCCTTTTGACCAGCGCTACAGAGCACTGAGCACCAGAACCGTCAGGCACAGGAACAGTTTTTTCCCTCAGGCTATCCATCTCATGAACAGTTAAAACTGCCTCATTGAGCAATAAATAATGTGCAATACACAGCTTAGTCTATTTATATTTATCCAACATATCCTACTTCATCTGCCATTACATTCCCTTGCACTGTATATAACAGATTTGTATTTGTACATATATATATATATATATATATAGTCTTATTGTGCATTTCTATATATACTTATATTTTCTATTCAATGTTAATTTTTATTTTTATTCAATTTTTTTATTATCTCTGTGTTGTTGTATTGTGTGTGCACTGGAAGCTTCTGTCACCAAGACAAATTTCTTGTATGTGTAAGCATACATGGCAATAAAGCTCATTCTGATTCTGATGCTGATTTCGGGTTCAATACACATTTAGCTCAATCGATAGCATTTATGGCATAATGTTGACTACCACAGAAAATAATTCCCTCCCTCATTTAATTAAATAAAAACCAAAAAGCAAAAGTAGTTTTTACAGTAATACACTTACAATGGAAGTGAATGGGGCCAGTACATAAACATTAAAATATACATTGTTTCAAAAGTATAGCAACAAGACATACATATTATAGATGTTAACATGATTTAAGTGTGATAAAATCGCTATATTCAAGATTACAACCTTGTTGCCATGCCGATGTAACTCTGGTAAACCCTGTAATCTGGTAGATGTATTTCCTGTAAATCCCTGACTGTATCACACTAAAATCATGTTAGCACATATAATGTTTACGTCTTGTGGCTATACTTGATACTTGAGGTGTTCTTTGATGTTTATGATCTGGCCCCATTCACTTTCGTTGTAATTGCTCACTATAACCGTGTTTTAAAAAAAAATGTTTTTAATAAACGAGGGACAAGTCGAAATGATTTTCTTGTGGTAATCAAGATCATGCCATAAATTAGCCAATTAAGCGAAATTTGTATAGCACTTGGAACATTCCTTTATAGCTTGTAAATATGATTTGTTCACAACTTGTATTTCACTCTCTGAATTTCTGCTTTTTTTTTTCTCAGTTCAGAGGAAACATACAAATAGAGACACACATGGATGGAGACACACAGACGTGTTATTGTTCCAGAAATCGATTGTGTGCTGTGTAATTGTGTCGCGGTACTTCCAACCGCTGGTTTTCACAACTCAAGTTCAGTATTATTCTGAGGCTCAATGGCGATTATGGCCAATAGTAACAAAATAGAGAGATATAAAATACAGAGAGAGAGAGATTCGGTCTCAAGAGAAGCCAAAACTGCCCTATTTTCCAGCAGTTTCTCATTTTGAGCCCTATATTTTCATTTTGGTCTAGCGTTATTTCTGGCAATAAAAAAATGCAGCCAAACGCACAAAAGAGTCTCTTCTCTTTAATAATCAACTTGGTTTCAGATGTTTTAGTTATTTTCTCATTAAATATTCAACTTCAAAATATGTCAAATTGCAGAAGTAGGCCTAAAATGCACTGCAAAAGCCGTTTTAATATTGTCTTTGTTGTCTCTATTACAGGCTACTGCCTCGAGTAACCGGTGGACAATTAAATTCCCAGTGTCGCTTTCGGCATGAAATCAAAGACGTGAGTATCAAGATGACCCAGGAACAGTTGAGCCAGACATCAAACTGCATAAAGAAACCCATAATGAGAACGGCAAATGGGAACATTTGCTATCTTCATTGCTTTCTTTCTGTTTCCCTCGCTTAGGCAGATCTGTCCATCACTGTGATTTTAGCACAGTGTTCCATGATGAAACTTAATATTTAATGAACGTCTTTTATTAAAACAAGACCTCAGTCAAGCGAATCTTCCCATAAACTAAATGAAACTGAACTGTCACGCATCCAAATGATTCATCTAAGAGGTTTGCATCATTTTAGCTTCTGATGTACCATCAATTCACGATGCCCTGGTAGAAATAGCCTTTAGCTAGGTTTAAATGACCATACTGTACACTTTTAATAGGATGTTTCCCTTAAGTCCACTTATAATGTTAGTCAAGCATTATTGCGTCATAATTTTGTCCAAAAAAAGAAAATCTAATAACAGGCATAATTAAATCCTATAAATCGCCCAATAGAAAGTCTTAAATCATATGTCATGCTCAGTCTAATCCAGCAGTCTCACCACCATTACAAAATTACTTCAGACTCAACCAGGGGTCAGAGAGGACCTATAGACACAAAAACAGCACTCAGGCCCATCCGGTGCATAGCGTTTTTTCCACCATTGGGCCGAACGGTTCTGAGCACGGTACTGAATCGTTACCGGAGTATTTCCACATGAGCTCGATTTGGCATGGCACAAATATAAACCGTTCTCATCCCTGAATTCTCGGCATGGTTAGCTAACCGTACTCAACCGTGCTCAACCGTGCTGGTGAAATGGCTTTAGTACGTGGTGACTCACGATTGTCAATTTGCCAACGCTAAGGTAACTTATAGTGCTCTTAGTTGTTTCTAGCTTGCCAAGTTCGCCCATATTTGGGTGAAGTTAATAAAAATGTATAAAAATTGTTAAAAAAATTGTCTTTATGATTTTATGATGATGGTTTAACTAGTATTGTAGCCTACATTTATATTTCCTCACACCTTTTTCATCAGAGAAGTAGATTACTTGCTCATTAAAGCTCAAAATGTATCAATATATTCTCATATACTTTTTTCATATAATACTTGTATAATAATTGGTCAATAAATATCCTTTTTAGCAACTTAACCATTCTGCATGTTCATGTCCGCAGGCATACACAAGCCCTCAGCAAATAAACCTTTCACGTTTTTCTCTTTGCTTTCCTTTTTGCGACATGGGCCTGTCGCATCTTTCCTGTGTATTAGCAAAGTAAAGGCAGGGGGGAAAATAGCAGTCCTAAAAACTGGAATATGCTATCATCCTCCATAGTGCACTCGCTCCAATGTTTAACATACAGCACGCTTACTGCCATTAAATTGAAGATATATTGCACGATTTATGCAATCATTTTATTATAGTTATAGATTTCTAACAAAATTGACCCATTTGTACCAATTTTCTGAATCAATCATGTCTGGTTCCTGACATTTTGTTTATTTAATTTTTTTCCTGATGTATATGTAACCAACCATATGACACCATGTGAATCTCCCAAAACGTACGGGTCATAATTGACCAAAAGCCCTATAAAACCACAGTGAAAGTAGTCAATATGACTGCCGCACAATTTAACAAGTCTTCTGAAGCCATACAATCACTTTGTGTGCTGAACAGACCAGAATTAAATCAAAGTTCACTCTCAAATCTAATGAGTACATACATAGAAGAATTGCCTTTGTGATACTGGGCTAATTCCAATCGAATCATCCCTATGCCCTACTCACCACAAAGGACAAAACTCTTGATGTGGCTCTCTAAAGAGAGCATGGCATTACAGTTTGAATGTACCCTTCTCTAAAAGTCTTGTAACAGGGCCCTTTGTGAAAAAATAAACATTCTTTCTTTTGTTTGGAGCGACTCTTCGAGTGGCGTCCCCTTCCCAGAGTGCACTTCAAGGGCGCAAAAATGCCATTTGGAAAATGCACATTATTTCTCTCAAAAGAGTAAGGAGGGCATGTGAGGGACATTATAACTACAGTATAGGTCGCAAGAGCACTTTGTCACCATCACTCAGGGGATGAGAAAAGATCAAACAGAGCAGTGTAAAAGCATTCCTCTGATGCAGACACACACACGCATGCACGCACACACACATGCTTGTATATGTAGCCTGGTGGGGAATTTCTATGCACATCTATCCATAAAGTTAACATGAAATCAAATCAACATGAAATGCCCTAAATTTACTAAACTTTACATTTGTGTTACAAAGGCTGCATAAGATTTTTGTAAATTATTATGAACTAATTATTAGCCTGTTATTATTACTATTATTAAAATTGATAAAATAAAATGATTGTGAGTAGCTAAATAGCTATTTCGTCATTGTTTTAGGCTATTGTTGCAGGCAATGCAGTGTTATTTGACTTGGGCCAACAAGCAACCACCAACTGGAACCACCTTAGCGACCACCCAGAACACCCTAGCAACAACACAACAAAAGGAACTAAAGGTGCGTCCCAAACGGCACACGTCTGCAATATTCTGCAAGTAGTATGTTAACACTGAAAATGCAAAATAAAAAGTGTGCTACGAGTACCCAGCCGTTGTACTACTACAACCGTCAAAACGGAGTATGGAACATTGGACACGTCATGCACTCATTGCTCGCAGCTTGCAATATGTTGTGAAAGGGGCGGAGTTACCTGTCCGCGATGTTGACCTGACAAAACAATAGTAAATAACGGATAATGTGGCAACTAGCGAAACTTCAGTGAAGACAGCACCTTAAGAATGTAAGTTGAATGCATTACCATCTCCCCACGCTGTATGAATAAGTATGTTGTTTGAGTTATAAGTGTTGAACCGAGATGGCTAGTGCGCTAAAGCTAGCGGCAACACATCACATATGTTCGCTGTTAAATGGTGAATGCTTCCGTGTAGTAAAATTTTTTTAAATGTTCTATCTGAATGATACTACACTTTGACAATTCATACTCTACATGGCTGAGTGTAAATTGTATTGTGTAAGTGCATTTGTGACACAGCTCAACACTCAGCACAACTTAGTAACTGCATAGCATTGCCATGGCAACCACCAAGGGCATAGATCTGGCTTGAACATTGGAGGTGGGGGGTTACAGTGTGAAGAATTTACATGTTTCTATTGATCACGGTATAAATATCGGGAGGTTGTATTTGCTTGTTTTTATAATCGGGGAGGGGGTGTTACCAATCCCCCATCCCTTCTGGAATCTACGCACCTGGCAACCACCCACAACACCCTAGCATTGTGGCAGGGAATTTTGCATAGGCAATCACCACTTACATTTGTAAACAAACCCAACAAGATCTTATTCAGAAGCGTTTTGAATATTGATGCACAGAAAGACTTTGATTAGCTCAAACACAAATGACACCGTACATTTGCATTCATGCTAACAAGACCATAAATACTGTATGTGAAGGACTGAACTTGAGTTAGTAGGGCCAACAGGATGACTACAGCAATCTATGTTCTTGTGCGCATGCGCAACTTGGAACTCGCTTCTTCCTGACGTTGTACTATAACTGTCTACTACGGGAGAATCGCTACTTTGACGTAGTCGAAAGTACGTGACAAATTAGGTAGGAAAATGTTATGTTTTATAAGAGATGCTGTGAAGACAGCACAGTAAGTTACCTACACATTCTCCTCAGATATACTGTATGTTAGATGTATACTACCTACATCTGGTTAGAATACACACTGAATAAAAACAATCTATAATATTATCTATAATCTTCTTCTGACAGTATGTTATCATGTAATACTAAAAGCAACCATTCATTCACTGTTTAATTACATTTTTGTACTTGAATGATTGAATGCTCTGTTCCACCGTCCTGTAGGATAGTAGCTTAATGATTTGTTCGTTCCTTGGATACGACGGCTGATCAGTTTACTTCCGGTCACCCGTAGCTGTCCCGTCTGCAGTTGTTGCTTAAAGTCCCTATTAAAAGCATGTTGACGACGTTGAAGCGTATTAGCGCAACATGTTTTGACTGCTGTGCTTTGTGTGAAAGGAATGTTCATTCAGATTTGATTTCTGATATTGCTTGACATTGAGCTTTTGAATTTAAAACAGAAAACACGCTTTGAACATGGCATATGTTCCCTCAGACGTTCTGCCGCATATAAACCTCTGAACATATGCACACGCCCACACAAATGCATTTTTAATTCCTTTCATATTCGTGGACAGATTTACAACCCCATCTTAATAAGACTAAGCTTTAATATTTGCCCCGTTGTCATGGTAACATCTCATAATGTCAGAAGTTACCAAAAGAGGTTTCATGTTTCAAAGACACTCAGAGAACAGCCCCATACCATTTCGAATTCTCATAATATTACAACTTTAATCTCGTATTGCAATGACTTTAATCCCATAATATCAAGACTTAGATCTAGTAACACTACGACTTTCATCTCGTAATATTACGACTTTATTCTCGAAATTTGACTTTATTTAGTAAAAAGCCTATTATGAGATTATTCTCAGAATTCTTCAAATTAGGAGAAAAGTCTTCATTACGACTTTATCCTCGTAAAAAGCCTATTAGGAGATTTATCTTAAAACATTACGACATTAGTCTTGCAATGTTTTGACTTTATTCTCAAAACTTTCACTTAGTTCTCATAAAAGGCCTATTGTGAGATTATTCTCAAAACTTTGTGACTTTATTCTCGAAATTTAATGACTTTATTTTTTTTTATTCTACGACATTATTCTCAAAACTTTATGACTTTATTATCGCAAAAGGTCTATTATGAGATTATTCTCAAAATATTACCATTTTCTCCTGTAATGTTAAGACTTGATTCTCACTTTTTTTTCCATACAAGACCTATCATGAGATTATTCTCAAAACATTACAACTTTATTCTTGTAATGTTAAGACTTTATTCCCAAAACATAATGACTTCATCCTTGAAAGAAGTCTATTTTGAGATTATTCTAGAAATGTAATGACTTCATTCTCAAAACTATATGACTTAATTCTCGTAAAAATCTTATTATGTGGTTATTATCAAAACATTATGACTTTATTCTCGAAACTTTGACTTTATTTCCTAAAAAGCCTATTAAGAGATTATTTTCATAATTCTTCAAATTATGAGAAAAGTCTTCATTACAACTTTATTCTTGTAATGTTACAAATTTAATCTCGAAACATTTAGACTTTATCCTCGTAAAAAGCCTATTAGGAGATTATCTTTAGTCTTGTAATGCTTAGACTTTATTCTCGAAACTTTGACTTAATTCTCATAAAAGGTATATTGTGAGATAATTCTCAAAACTTTGCGACTTTATTCTTGCAACAAGGTCTATTATGAGATTATTCTCAAAAAATTACGATTTTCTCCTATAATGTTGACTTGATTCTCAAAACTTTGACTTTTTTTCTGTTCAAGACCTATCATGAGATTATTCTCAGAACATTACAACTTAATTCTTTATCCTCGCAAAAGACTCATTATAAGATTATTTTCAAAACAGTATGACTTTACTCGCATAATTTTTACTTGATTCTCAAAATCGTAGATTTTTTTTTTTTTTTTTTTTAATGTAGCACGAAATCGCAGTTGTAAAACGGCCAAAAATAACAGTACATAAATTACACTGAAAACACAGGAGATCTGTCACCTACCGTGGTTGTTTTTGTTGTGGACTGGTGTGTAGTGGTTCTTGGATGTCCGTACAGGCGTGTTGTCTTTGGGCGAGGTGTCTATGGCTGCAATATTTTCATGCTCATACTGCGATATCGGAACGGGCCCTTGCTGTCGCAAAATGTCCGTGAGCGCTCTGTGAAAAATAAACAAGCAGAAAATGATTTCACTATTTTATAGAAAAAAAAAACACTGTTCTTGTGCTTTCAATTATTCATGCAGTTCAAAGATACAAGCACAGGTTTGGCCAATTTGTGAATAAAAGGCCCATCAAGACTATTGTTTGTGTTGTCTGCCACTTTGCAGAGGTTCTGCCCTCTTGGAACTCACAATCTCTCGCTCTCTACCGCACACACACGCAACTTTAATTGTGCTTTGTGTGATAATGGACAGTCGAGGTTTGACCTCTTAGGTTTTCTAGAACCTGGGCCCCTCATCTCCACTGTAACAAACAAAAGTCATTAATCAATTTTCCTCTGCAATATGGCGTGATAGTAGCACACAACCCTAATGGGATTCAAATTCTATTAATGTTTCTGCTCTTTGGCCCTAAAGACACGGTTCTAGATTCAAGACTCAAGTGCCATACAAATTTTCTTCACTGTGGCAAATTCTCAGATTCTGGAGAGATGCAGGACCACTAAAATCCATGGACCTTCGTAATCACTATTGCAGCTTGTTCGTTAACTGAGAACATGCCGGGTTTAGTTACATCTGTTTTGAAAATATCAAAGCTGGTCACCAACACCAGCTGGTCATATTTTCAATGCTGGTGTGCATATTTCTGCATTAACATAAACATTTAAAAGCTCTGTTATCTGACAGAAACCGACAGAAAGTGCTTTCTCTTAGCAGCCTTTAATCCCATAAATGGCTGCATTTACGTGACGTTTCAGAACGCGGCTTTCTGCAAAACCCCGGAATAAATAGTTTTCTTAAATGCATGTAAGCATGGTCAAAGTCTTGACAGAATGAAAGATATATTTGGAATGATAAATATAGAAGCCTCAGCGAAGTCAAATGATGTCCACACAGAAAACGAACAAGAAACTGTGCTTCTAACCACAGATAAAAGCAGTAGTTCAGACCACAAAACGGTACAATGCTGTTTTTCGAATGTTCGTTGGAACTACGATTTTGGGAAACACCAAATTGTTGAACTATGTTGGTAACGATGGAACTTGCAACCATAGAAATGATGCACCCCTGGTTGATTAGCTTTACCACCTTACCACCTTTACCAAGTCTCTTGGTAAAGCTGGTTGACCAAGCACGTCTTGCTGGGTACTTTAGTTAGTCTAAGCTGATCTAAGATGCTCTTTTCAACAGAGATTGGCCTCCATCGACCCAAGTTCCTTTGCTTCAGTCTTCTATGTAATAAGCTTGTAGAGGTGATGTAGCCTAATGGTTAAAGATACAGGCTGGTAACTGAAAGGTTGCAGGTCTGAATCCTGAAATCGTTGATAATTATAACATTTTCATCCACTTACAAGTTGCCAAAATTAAGCTGTATACCAAGTTTTATGAGAATCGGCCACAAGGTGGCACTATTATAAGTTAAAAATAGCTGCTATTGTAAGCTATTGTAAGCTAATAATAATAGAGGAGCTACCAGCCACAAGGTGCTGCAATTATAAGCTAATATACAGTATACTTTTTTGGTCACAACTCGGGAACTGCAATTGTTAGCATAAAAAATAGTTTTTCCGTACTCCGGAATCAATTGGTCATATGGATTTCACTTTTCGAAAGAAAAACGTCCACTGTGAATTTATTGAAAAATGTACTCTTTAGAACTCGTCCTAGGTCACTTCTCTGATTCGCACAAAATTTGCTGTGTATCATCTAGAGACCCTTATGGGAAAAAAAGTGTGGTCTATAATGGCTTGTGAATGCAATGTCCAAATTTCACAAAACTTGGCAAACATGAACAACAGGACACTCTGAGGACACATGCCAAATTGAATCAATTTCTGTTATTAACAGCAAATCAAAATGATCAGCAAGTTAATTGAACTTTGAATGACTGATGAAAGATACACAACCAATTGTGCCCACTAGAAGCCAAGATCAGATAAGAAAGCCTTGTAAGTCTGCAAACCCCATACCTACAAAAGTAACTAGAGTACTTCATAATGGAAAAATGACTCACTTTGGTTGAGTCTTATTATAAGAGCGTTTTAAGGTCACTGTGTCAAGTTAAACGTAGTATGAAACTTAGAAAAACACTCAAGATCCATGCAATCGGAATTGTTATCCGTCCAGATGTGTTTGAATGCAAGAACCATGCTCATGTTTTGCTGTCGCTATAGTGTCAAGTGAGCCTGAGTGTGGTTTGTTGTCTGTACAGCCTCACTTTGCCTTGTCAGCTTAACTAATAATTACGCTTACTGCCCCCTGCTGAAAACAGGTGGGACTTTATGCTAGAATTGCTCTGATGGTCGGAATATTCCTTGTTAATCACGGAGGCATCAATAATTGCATTAATTGTTAATTTATGTATATATATAAAATTATATTGAATTAACACATTCAATTGACAGCCCTATAAAATACTATTGGATGATCATTTTAGCTACCGTTAAGAGTGTAGTATTCTTGATTTAACACATTGTACCATGCTTAAATTAATTCCACAGATTTTCCCCCAAAATCAGCACAGAAAAATCTAAACAAAGTCCTTAGATTCAGTCTAGGCCTGCCAATCATTTCTACCTCAACTATCTCAAAAAGCACAATGACAATGCGGCTCGCTCCACCAGACCCGGAGGCCATCTTTCCTCACACGGGGAGCCTGAAATGGCGTCTTAACTGTGTCAATGTCAGCGTATTCGCTCTGCCTCGCAGTCCACATCTCTGAGTGCTAGTGAGAGACTGAAAGAAAGAAAGAGAAAGAGGCAGAGAAAGAGAGAGAGTGTGACTTTGGTAGGATGTATAATTAGTCTTTCCCTTCCAGGAGAAGGCCTTTTTTAACAGAAGTTCTTCTCACGTGGGGGCGACCTGGTTTCACTGCCCCAGTTGACTGTAAGGCTCTGAGCAGAACTCTGTACTTCAGGATTCTGACACTTTCGGGCACTTATGGCCTGGCGTCATGAAAATTCTTGAGTGGGCTCTTTTACTGTAGATTCTACACCTTACTTTTATTTCCTTTTAAGGTTATAAACTGTATCTCCAAGAGATGCAGACCAGGTTAAAGGGATAATTCACCCTCATTTGATCCTCATGTGACTTAGGCTACTTTCTTCCGTGGAACACGGTGATATTCTGCAGAATGTTTGGTGATTGAAACTAAAATACTGCCCAACTTGGCCTTAAAACTACACATAAACCCACACACCCCAGGATAGGCAAGAGTTTTCTACTAAGAAACTATTCAGTTTTATAGCATGTAAGATAATGGATGTTACTGGACTTTTAATAATTGTTTGCAGCCTGTACAACATTCACTGTCTCGTCAAATGCTCAACAAAACAGATTCAATAGTCCGGTGTTAATGTATGCCAAATGATGCTAACGTAATTTAGCTCTATGTGCTAGCCTGTTTGCGATAAAGATACATCAAAACATCAAAATTACATCCTCACAAAACACTCTAGGCACAGAGAAGCACCATTTCGGAACAAATGACGGCCAGTTTCCTTCATTTTATCACCTAAAATGGGTTGAGCATTGAAGCATACGGCTGCTTTAGTGACCTGATGCTGCTAAAGCAGGAATTAGCCACTTAAGTACTCATTCAAACTCTTAATGCAAGCCACTTCAAATGCCAGCAAAAGACCAGTGATGTTGTGATGCTGTCAGGGTCCAAAATGAACCCTTTGCAGTACCTGCTAATGATGAGTTAATTGATAAAAGTGGCATTTACAAAGAGCATTTAAGCTATACATCCGTATGTGTGTTCCCTGGGAATTGAACCCCCAGTTGAACTGCAGATAAGAAAGAAATACCAAAACAATTTCTTGAATGCCTAATTTTTATTATTTTATTAAGAAATACATTTTAGTTTCAGATGCCTATTGTCAAAACTCTGTAACCACTTCGAGCTCTGGACAATTTGAAAAATTGCTTCTTAGCTCAACATCTGAAGGTACATTTTCCACTAAGGAAAAAGTTGCATCTTTTTTTCTCTTTTGCATCTCCTTGATTTGATTTGCTTACGTCAGCTAGGGCCAGATGTGCATTCTTATATTACAATTTGAACCATGAATTATGTTGCAACTCCTAAAAAATATCTCCAAACTCCCCAACAACATAGACCAAAGACTTTTTTATTCGCATGTGGTGTTTTTACGTGTTTAATTGGATTCTAGATGCGCTTATTCCAGTCACACTATTGTGCAAATAATGTTTGAGACCGTTTGAAGACTAGTTTATTTACACAGCGTTTGTTTAAAAGCACTGAAATCGAGAATAACTGTGACAGAGTGGTCTGTCCTAGTATAAAAGCTCTTGTCTTACGTCAGAGCATGCTTGGATTGCATCGGAGCGTGATCCTGAGGAGACTGATCAATAAGAGTCGCTCAGATCACCCGCTGTGGCTTTTAGAACATGGTCGCTCTGTCTCGCTGAAGGTCGTCAGTGAATATGTATGTGTGGAATATAGCCAGAAGCACTCTTAAAAGAATAGTTCACCCAAAAGTTAACATTTGGTCATTATTTACTTACCATCATTCTGCCGTATGCATTAGGGAAACATTTTGAAGAGACTTTAAACAGCTTTTTTTTTTCATACGACTGTTAATAATGATGACAAAGCTCCAAAAAGGACAAACACACACACAAAAAAAAAAACAGCATTACAATACCATAAAAGTAGTCCATATGACATGTGCGCTGCATTTATAGTCTTCTAAAGTTATACGATCTGAAATCTCATTCGTGTCCATGTTTAGATTCAAAAATGGTTTGCAACACAGCAGTTTGAATATGCATGATAAGATTTGTGAACTGCACTGAGAGGAAGCTTTTCTGTGAAAACAAAAATTTTTTGGTTAGTTTCTACCACAAAGCTAACCATCTAGCTTCAGATAAATACAGCATACACGTCGTATGGACTACTTTTGCCACTTTTTGGATCTTGAACGATGTGGTCAAAATTAACGTTGAGTGTCGTTGTATGGAAAAAAGGTGCACAACATTTCTTTAAAAATTCTCCTTTGTTGTTTCTGAAAAACTAAAAGGAAATGGGTTTGGAATGACATGAAGGTGATGTTTCATTTCTGGGTGAACTCCTTTAGCCGCTTCCACCTTTCACTAGTAACAACGAGAAACACTGAATGACCCAGAAAGATGTGAAATGCAGTATTATTCAAAAAATGACTTGCAAAGACTTTCTTTGGTGCAGAATTTTGTCATTAATCTCATTTTCCACTTAAAGTGCTCATGCATGGTTGTCAGGTTGAGCGTATGAAGCTTTCAACCGTCAGTGTCAATTACAAACCAGCTCCAGGCCATCTGATTTGCAAGAATGCTTTTAACTGGACACAATGGGCATTATGTGTTTGAGTTTCCCCTGTTGCTTGAGCCGGTTGAGCAGAGACAGTGATGTGGAGGGTTTAAACTCTCTGTGGCCAGAACTTAATTATTCTATGATCACAGAACTTGGGACGAGAGGTTATGCTGAGTGCAGGGTGTGAAAAACCAACTAAGGGGGCTTTCACACTGGCAGTTTAGTCCGAAACCTTGCATGGTTCTCATGAAAAATTGGTAATGCAAACCGTGGAACTGAACCAGAAACTTCCTGTAGGAGATGTTCTGAGCTCGGTTGCAATGGAACTGTGGCATGGACACCAAATGAATAAAAAACACACAAATACAGTGACCCGTGTTGTGTTCTCCATCATGTGCACATTTGTGGTGCACATTTGTCGATGACGGAAAAGCATAGAGGTTTGACAGAATATGAAAGAGTCTGATACCAGACCAACGCTAACGTGCCAAGTAGAAAACCTAAAAGTGTTTTCAATGACTATTGCTCAAGCGGAGAGAGAGAATTCACAGGGGCATGTCCAGGATTTTTTGCCAGGGGTGGCAAAGGGGTGGCAAGTGTCGAGTAAGGGGTGGCATCCAGTAAGTTTGTCGGGGGGTTGGGGGGGGTTGTGTGGTGTTGTCTTGCAGAGGATTCTGTCTGACCGGGGGTGGGGGGTGGGTTTGTCTACAGAGGCGGAACGCTGTGTCCTGCCAGACATGGGTGGAACGTTGTCATGGGCCATGCATGACACGGACAAGCCATTGTGCACCGTCTCCAAGATGTGAGCGGTGTCCAAGTTGGGGTGGCAACTCGGACCCCGGTGGCAAAGCTCATTTTTAGGGTGGCAGCTGCCACCCCGTGCCACCCTTCTGGCCCGCCCCTGAGGATTCACTCTGGCCTTCTTGGCATTAGAAGAGTGGTTCTTTAAAGGGGATAGTTCACCCAAAATTACATTTCTGTCATCATTTACTCACCCTCTTGTGGTTGAAACTAGTGTTCAACTCATGAGGGTTTTTAAACGGTTGATGTTGATGCCGGGTGGGCGATATATACAGCAGGAAAGTTATGAGCCAAGCCAAAGCCTATTTTTAAGTAATGTTTTTTGGAGCTTGACAGACAAGGTCACTATGAACTGTCAATGTACTGAAAAGAGCTGTGTGAAGATTCCACAAAAATTCTACTTGCGTGTTCCACTCAATAAATAAATAAATAAAAAGCATACATGTTTGGTACGACTTCAGGGTTGTAATTGATGGCAACATTTTAATTTTAGGCCAAACTATCCCTTTATCTACTACATAAAAAGTAATATATTCATGCCACAAGAATTCCTTAGGACTGCTTTTCTGAGACTGTTAGCATCATCTCAAAAGGACTTTTCTTTCTTTTGATGTCTTCTCCCAGAGGCAGGTCACTCCACAGCGAGTTCAGCAGGTGTCTTAGATAGCACAGCACATCAATATTTAAATAAAGACCGACAACACGCTGAGACGCAGTAGGGGGTTCTGGGTAGCCAAGAGATGGAGAGTCATCACACCGGTACGATCTGATCGGACAAGACCACTGCTGCTTGCTGAGACACATTCCTCATTATGTCATCACCGCAAGACAGTTCAATTGTATTATAATCAAAGAAGCGTCTCAATATGTCACATCACAGTAACAGAGAGGGAAAAGTTGAAAGAGATACAAGCCCTTTGATGACTCAACAAAAATTTCTGAGCGTAAGATAAAGAGAAAAAGTGTCGGTGTATATGGGTGAATCACACGAAGAAATTTCCAGGTCATATTTTACCCATATTTCAGTCAAGTCAAACTTTATTTATTAGCACATTTAAAACAACAGTGTTGAACCACAGTGCTGTACAATTTAGAAACAGAGTGCAGACAAGGATAGATAAAAAAGAAGATAATAATGGTAAAAATAATAACAATGACTGGTTGCTGAAAACAGAAGTGGATGCCTGAGAGCCTAGCGAAATAACCTCAGTTTTATTTTCACTCATTCAAGTTATTTACCATCCAACTCTTAATTTCGCCTGTGCGCCCTAAAAATTATCAAGTGAGCTAAAATCATCTGGTCTGATAGGGAGGTATAGTTGAGAATCGTCAGCATAGCAGTGATATAAAATGTTGTTTTTACGAACAATGGAACTCAAAGGTAAACCATGGGAAACTAAAGAGGCCACAAAATGGATCCCTGGGGAACACCACATGATAAGGGTGCAGATGACGAGGAAGTGGTGCCAATGTTTACAGAATAAGTCCTGCCCTTCAGATAAGAAGCAAACTACTGTAGTGCCAGGCCCTGGATGTCAACAACGAACTCAAGACGTTTTAGAAGAATATCATGATCAGTCGTATCGAACACTGTACTTAGATCTAACAAGACCAAGATAGCACATGATCCAGAGTCAAGGGATGGCAGAATGACCCCAGACTCCAAGCTCACACGGGTTACCAGGTTGAGGGCACGCAACAGGAATGAGCAAACTGACAATGGCAAGCGACGAGCCTTACAAGTTGATCAGCTAATGTATACATTTGCAATGTTTTTATTGTTTGCAAATTATAAACCTCCTCATGTGGATTTTTTATAACTCTGTCAATGTTAGCTAGATGTATTGCTGGCTTCCATGGCTGAAGCGCTGTGTTTGCCCGCTAACTTGTTTCAAATCTGACAACCCGGGGTGTCGAAATACTATTAGGAAATGGGCAGTGGGCGGGACCACACAGGCCAAAACACAAACAGAAATTCCGTCCCAGAGCGGACATTTCAAAGTAGAATATACTGGCTCTAGCATTGTTTTCGAGAGAAGCCAGTATTTCAACTTAGCATGTTTCCTAAATCTACGATAACATATTATAAAAATGATATGCTGTTGTACAATAAATATATTAGATATTGCACCTTTAAATATAAGGACACTTATTTTTTGTATTTTTTTTACATTGTGATTTACAGTATATGACAATGAAAATACTCATTATTGTAATACAGTTATGAAAATCATCCTGTCCATACACAATTTGTATTTTATTTTTAAATCTGCTTTAATTTAATTCAGTAAAATCAATAGTATCATGATGTAAAAACACTTAACAATCTATAATTTTTCATTTCAGTAATGAAAAGAGGGTGGTGGTGGTGGTGGTGGTTTTCTTGACAAGTTTTTGTGATATTTACCCAAGTAGTGCTTTGAAAATGTGTGAATTATTGGCAAAAAAAAAAAAAAAAAATTACTGTGGTGACATTTTATCAAAATGACACATATTGCAGCAGGTCTGAGATTAAACCTCCCTAAACCTTAAACCTAAACCTAACTGATGGTGTCCAAAAAGCACATGTGAGATTAAAACATCATAAACATAATTTCATGGTGCTTCTATTACACTTCTGGCTCACTTGTCGACTTGCATGCTCTTCAGGACTCATACCCCGGTCGTTTGCATCTCAAGTGCAACGCTCGATCAGTTGAGCTACAGTGCAATTTGATTGCATTCGAACAAGCTTGTAAATATAGCTGGTTATGTAATTCAAATGTTAAAATGTATCACCTCTCAAGTCATGTGCATTAGTAAAAGTGTTTATATATCATGGAAGTGAAGATGAACCACACATGAGGTCAAACCACGACCAAACTACTTTCGACAAGAATGGCTCTATAGTCCTTGTAATCAATTCAAAATGAATCAGCTGGAGTGGAGACAGATCGTGTCTCTCATTGACCGAGGTCTCATCTCAAGGTAAGTAATCTTTCCTCGAACCAGTGCTACAAAATTTCCCCAACTATCAATATAAGGATGCAGATAGCTCCTACATAGACTTTCTCCGGAGAGAAATATCATTTTAAGCACCTATGCTCTTTAAACTCACAAACACACATCGTATATCAAGTGCTATCCAGTCCTGTGCTGTTTTAAAAACACATATCAGCCCAGGAGTGAATGCCCTCATAATATATTTAACTGTTTTTCGAAGAGTGTGAATGTTAAAACAAAAAGCTCTGGAACATTCTGTGCTCTCACTGCTCATAGAACAAAACTCCACTGGTGCCTTTATGGGACACTTTGAGCAACAGGAACAGCTTGTCAAACCCTTCTGAGAAAGTTTAATAGTGTCTCCGTTATCTCTCTTTGTACAGTATATTTTACAGTTTACTATCATTTACAGTATATTATTAAATGATATAAACTTGATATACCAAACTTCTGAAACTGCAAAAGTCTGCTTTTCACTTTAAAATGTTTTGTTAATTACTGTAGTGATAAGGCCACATGATGTCTTAAAGTTCAAGTGTGGCTCTTTCAGGAGCAATAATTAATACACATGTAGAGACAGTGCTTAGTGTCACTCACACAAACACAAAACACCATCAGTGGAACACACATGACAATACAATTATGCAATAAACATTAACTAAACTACATCAAATATGCATGTACATAACTGATATTAAAAATAAGAAGAAACATAACTATTCCCGTATTATATACTGAAATGTGATGGGTCACGTAGGGACTTCTGGAAAAGCCTGATTATTGTTTTTTTACTGTAATTTTGACAGTGGTGTACTGTAAATGTACATGTATTCTCTTGTTAAACATAATATACATTTCACTGTTAATTATATGGCAAAATCATACTTTTTAAATAAAAAAATACAACATTTTTACAGATGTTTGGAATAATGTACAGATTTTGCTATTATGGAAAGAAATTGGTACTTTTATTCAACAAAGTGGCAGTCAACTGATCACAATGTATAGTCAGGACATTAATAATGTGAAAAATTACTATTACAATTTGAAAAAAATGTTCAGAACTTCTTAAACGACTTCAAAGAGTTCTCATCAAAAAATCCTCCATGTGCAGCAATGACAGCTTTGCAGATCCTTGGCATTTTTGCTGTCAGTTTGTCCAGATACTCAGGTGACATTTCACCCCACACTTCCTGTAGCATTTGCCATAGATGTGGCTGTCTTGTCGGGCACTTCTCATGCACCTTACAGTCTAGCTGATCCCACAAAAGCTCAATGGGGTTAAGATCCATAACACTCTTTTCCAATTATCTGTTGTCCAGTGTCTGTGTTTCTTTTCTTTTTGTTTTTCTGTTTCAAATGTGGCTTTTTCTTTGCAATTCTTCCCATAAGGCCTGCACCCCTGAGTCTTCTCTTTACTGTTGTACATGAAACTGGTGTTGAGCGGGTAGAATTCAATGAAGCTGTCAGCTGAGGACATGTGAGGTGTCTATTTCTCAAACTAGAGACTCTGATGTACTTATCCTCTTGTTTAGTTGTACATCTGGTCTTCCACATCTCTTTCTGTCCTTGTTAGAGCCAGTTGTCCTTTGTCTTTGAAGACTGTAGTGTACACCTTTGTAAGCAATCTTCAGTTTTTTTTGGCAATTTCAAGCATCGTATAACCTTCATTCCTCAAAACAATGATTGACTGATGAGTTTCTAGAGAAAGCTGTTTCTTTTTTGCCATTTTTGACCAAATATTGACCTTAAGACATGCCAGTCTATTGCATACTGTGGCAACTCAAAAACAAACACAAAGACAATGTTAAGCTTCATTTAATGAACCAAATATCTTTCAACTGTGTTTGATATAATGGCAAGTGATTTTCTAGTACCAAATTAGCAATTTAGCATGATTACTCAAGGATAAGGTGTTGGAGTGATGGCTGCTGTCTAGATTTGATCAAAAATGACTTTTTTCATATAGTGATGGTGCTGTTTTTTACATCAGTAATGTCCTGACTATACTTTGTGATCAGTTGAATGCCACTTTGGTGAATTAAAGTACCAATTTCCTTCCAAAACAGCAAAATCGGAACATTATTCCAAACTTATGGCTGCCAGTGTATTTATATATAAACTCAGCAAAAAAGAAACGTCCTCTCACTTTCAACTGCTTTTATTTTCAGCAAACTTAACATGTGTAAATATTTGTATGAACGTAAAAAGATTCAACAACTAAGACATAAACTGAACAGGTTTCACAGACATGTGACTAACAGAAATGGAATAATGTGTCCCTGAACAAAGGGGGGGTCAAAATCAAAAGTAACAGTCAGTATCTGGTGTGGCCACCAGCTGCATTAAGTACTGCAGTGCATCTCCTCCTCATGGACTGCACCAGATTTGCCAGTTCTTACTGTGAGATGTTACCCCAATCTTCCATCAAGGCACTTGCAAGTTCCTGGACATTTCTGGGGGGAATGGCCCTAGCCCTCACCCTCTGATCCAACAGGTCCCAGACATGCTCAATGGAATTGAGATCTGGGCTCTTCGCTGGCCATGGCAGAACACTGACATTCCTGTCTTGCAGGAAATCACGCACAGAACGAGCAGTATAGCTGGTGGCATTGTCATGCTGGAGGGTCATGTCAGGATGAGCCTGCAGGAAGGGTACCACATGAGGGAGGAGGATGTCTTCCCTGTAACGCACAGCATTGAGATTGCCTGCAGTGACAACAAGCTCAGTCCAATGATGCTGTGACACACCGCCCCAGACCATGACGGACCCTCCACATTCAAATCGATCCCACTCCAGAGTATAGGCCTCGGTGTAACGCTCATTCATTCGACGATAAACGTGAGTCCGACCAACACCCCTGGTAAGACAAAACCGTGACTTATCATTGAAGAGCACTTTTTGCCAGTCCTGTCTGGTCCAGCGAAGGTGGGTTTGTGCCCATAGGCGACATTGTTGCCGGTGATGTGTGGTAAGGACCTGTCTTGCAACAGGCCTACAAGCCCTCAGTCCAGCCTCTCTCAGCCTATTACAGACAGTCTGAGCACTGATGGAGGGATTGTGCGTTCCTGGTGTAACTCGGGCAGTTGTTGTTGCCATCCTGTACCTGTCCCGCAGGTGTGATATTCGGATGTACCGAGACTGTGCAGGTGTTGTTACACGTGGTCTGCCACTGCGAGGATTATCAGCTGTCCTTCCTGTCTCCCTGTAGCGCTGTCTTAGGCATCTCACAGTACAGACATTGCAATGTATTGCCCTGGCCACATCTGCAGTCCTCATGCCTCCATGCAGCATGCCTAAGGCACGTTCACGCAGATGAGCAGGGACCCTGGGCATCTTTCTTTTGGTGTTTTTTAGAGTCAGTAGAAAGGTATCTTTAGTGTCCTAAGTTTTTATAACTGTGACCTTTATTGCCTACCGTCTGTAAGCTGTTAGTGTCTAAAACGACCATTGCACAGGTGCACGTTCATTAATTGTTTATGGTTCATTGAACAAGCATGGAAAACATTGTTTAAACCCTTTACAATAAAGATCTGTAAAGTTATTTGGATTTTTACAAAATTATCTTTAAAATAGTTTATATATATTGTGTTGTGATTTTAAATTGCAATTTTGGCAAATGTTTTTCCTTACTTATTCTTTGAATAAATTATAGATTATAGTGTTGGTTATTTCTTAGTGCCTTTTTTTTTTCTTTATTCACCTTCCCGACATCTGTTCAGTCGCTGGAACTTTTCTGCACTGCATTCTGATTGGCGAGACCTCGTCGGGTTGCAAAAGTTTGTGCATCAATCAGATTGGCGAATTAAACATCATGGAGTAAAATAAATAAATATATAAAATTGCATTTAGAAATTGCACATGCTCAAGTTGTGATTTTATTGCCATTGCGATTGTTTGCGCAGCCCTTCTAGTTTTCACATGTTTTGAAACTGATTACAACATGCCAAGTTTGAATAAGTATGTAGAAGCATAAATGAGATTTAAGAGTTAAAGCGGAAGACAAGATATTTTTTAAGTGAGTAACAACTTACATTTTGGTCTGTTCCTCAAACAAAGCTATTGTATGACTGTACAACCCAATCTCATGAAACTTCGTACATAATTTACGAGTTGGCTATTTCATATGGTCTCGCACGTTGTTATTTGCATAAACTCATACGACTTCATCACGTGCAAATTCCCGGATGTGTAATGCGGAAGTAAGCACGAGTTCCACACACGAGGCGTTAAGGAAATGCTTATTAATATTATGATGACATAATTAACATTTTTAGGTGAACTATTCAAGCAGATGCGTTGCTCACTAGTGTTACCAGCTGTACATACAATACAGAAGTTTTAGTCTATCAACAGAAATCCAGTAAGCTTTATTGTGAACTCATTGTAAACTGTCTTATCAGTCAGAGCTCGATGTTTGCTACAAGAATCGATATGAAATAGGAGTACCTATAAAACCCCCAACACAGGAATATCTTCCCTTGCACGTGACCGGCTAAAGAGCTAAGATGTCCGAATTATGTCATCGTTAATACAATGTTCTCAGCTAACATTGCTACCGTTTTATAAATCTAATCAGTTAGGAATACAGATTAAACATGGCTGTCCAGGGATGATTTTTGACCACAAACACATGACATATTGTACGCTCTCTGAGATTTCTCATTCTTTTCACACTGACAAACCAAAGCATTACAAATTTTCTTACAAGTCTTGATAAGCTTCACCATGTAGATAAAGATCTGCTTTGCTGTGAAGGATTTCATCTGACCTCTATATCAGCAGCAGACTAATGAAATCCAGAATCAATCCACAACGTCCCTCCCAGACAGAAATGAGTCCTAGATTAAGTATGCAATATCTAATTAACTATTAATAATCCACCTTAACCCAGAAGCCAGCGCTTAATTTATGATCAAGATTCCAGCTCACATCTATCTTTGACTTGCAGTTAACAGATTGTGACTTTCAACCATGATGTGTGACCAGATGTCATTCAAATGTTGTTTCTTTTTAAATCTCAAACGCATTTACTCACTACAAATGACATACACTTTAACACGATGTACAACATAGTGAGGGCTTTTGAAAAGGTTTTGTTGTCAGTAATATTTTACACAAATCTCCAGATTTGTAAAAAAAAAAAAAAAAAAAAGTGATATTCAGTTCAACTTTTAAAATGGAATGAATGCACACATTTTTATGCATTTTGACAGATGAATACTCATAATTTTATATATAATGTAAATAGTCTCAATACTGACCTTTTGAGCCACTTTTGGTAAACTATAGTTTTTAGATTTTTTTGTTTTTTTTTTTTTGTATTTTATTATTTCTTTTTTTTGGAAAAACCTGATGTAAAACGGATTAAAATTTAAATTCTTCCATCATATGCACCGTCATTTTGTTCCAAACCTGTATGACTTTCTATCTTACGCAGAACACAAAAGTAGATGTTTGACAGAATGATAGCCTCAGTCACCATTCACTTTCATTGCATATTTTCCATATAATGTAAGTGAATGGTGACTGAGGCTGTCATTATGCCAAACATATCCTATTGTTTTCCATGGAGGAAATACAGGTCATACAGGTTTGAACAATGTGAGGGTGAGAAAATGATGACAGAATGTTAATTTTTGGATTAACCATTCCTTTGTTATAGGGATAGTTCACCCACAAATGCAAATTCTCTCATCATTTACTCACCCTTATGCCATCCAAGATGTTTATGACTTTCTTTCTTCTGCTGAACACAAATGAAGATTTTTAGAAGAATATTTCAGCTCTGTAGGTCCATACAATGCAAGTGAAGACCTTTGTAGCTCCAAAAATCACATAAAGGCAGCATAAAGGTAATCCATAAAACTCCAGTGGTTTAATCCATGTATTCAGAAGTGATATGATAAGTTTGAGTGAGAAACAGATCAATATTCAAATCTTTTTTACTCTAAATCTCCACTTTCACTTTCACTTTTACATCTGAAAGTCATACATGGTGCATGTTTAGTTTCACTTTCACATCACATCTGAAAGTAATCGTTAAAGTGGAGATTTAGAGTAAAAAGGGACTTAAATTTTGATCTGTTTCTCACCCACACCTATCATATCACTTCTGAAGACATGGATTAAACCAACTGGAGTCTTATGGATTACTTTTATGGTGACTTTATGTGATTTTTGGAGCTACAAAGGTCTTCACTTGCATTGTATGGACCTACAGAGCTGAAATATTCTTCTAAAAATCTTCATTTGTGTTCAGCAGAAGAAAGAAAGCCATACACATCTGGGATGGCATGAGGGTGAGTAAATAATGAGAGAATTTTCATTTTTGGGTGAACTATCCCTTTAATAACACAGTAGTGGTGTTTGAACATTTCCTTTATAAATGGTTTAGTACATGGGAAAAAAAATAGCATTCATGTTGTTTTAATAAAGTCATAAATATTACTTAAACTTTAAAATGACCAAATCAACCTGATTTAATCAGGCAATGCCAACTAAAGTGATTTTAAGGGTCAGGTCAAGTAGAAAAGCAAAAAGCTAAACCCAAAGCATGCAAAAAAAAAAAAAAAAAAAAAAAAAAGTGCTTTAAAAAAGGCTTACCTATGGACGTTCATCTCTTGAGGCGGTCTGGTGGCTTTATCATAGGCCACCTTGACAGAAATCCCCAGTATGATGATGAAGGCGATGACCCCGCAGGTGATGTACACGGTGGTATTGGTCTGGTCCAGCGCGGGATCGTAGGTGTCCCCTGTCGGCGCCGGTGAGGGCGGTGGAGTTTTGATCCAGTCGGGCGTGTTGTAGTTGGTACAAACTCTCTGGTCCACTCTCTTGGCTTTCACGGGACAGCAGAAGCGGAGGAAGCAGCTCCCGCAGCAGTACCGGTGGTCGGTGTTGTTGCAGGCGAACTCTTTGTCGTACTGGCCGCTCACGTCGTAGTAGCCGAGACAGGTGTCGTGATCGCCGACGATGGGCGACTGGACTTGCGTGATCCGCTGCGGCGCTACGGTCGGAGCCGCGGTGCTGTTGACCTCCTTAATTTTCGGGGGTCTCTTTGGAGTTGGTTTGCTCCTCTTAGTCGTTGATGCCCCCAGGACGCAAAGAGGGTCCAGATAGACCAAGAGCAGCAGGAGATGTTTTATCCCCATGGCTTGAAGTGGTGGTTAGTGTTGCACTTCTGTTGTTATGACTTCTTCAGACCGCCAATGTCCCGCTCTTCACGCACTCTTGCGGGTCCTCCACTCTCCATCTCAGCGCTAACAGTCTCATTCTTTAAGATCGTTGAATGTTTAAAGAGTCAAATCAACAACTGTGCTATGAGAATTTCACTCTGGAGCGAAGAAGTTCCCCAAGTGAATAAGCTCTGAAACTCGAAATCTTCTCACTTGAGACTGATGATGGCTCCTTTACATTATGTTAGTCTGGAAAGGAAATGCAGGTGCCAAAACTATTATTTAACAACTGCATGACATATTTTCTATTGCGTTAATATTACATGCATGGCCGTGAACATTCCCAATGACAAGCGTAAAACAATTCAGGACCATGGACAGCGCTGAAGGTGCTGAATCACTGAAATACCATTTTCTATATTGCACTAAATCTTGCTGGGTTATTTGAACAGTTTTGGGTAGTTTTTAGTTAAACCCAGCGTTTGTTCTGTCCCATATATTACCCAGCTCTGGGTTGCCAATCGGGTTATTTTTAACCCAGAAAATGTATAGTGTAGTTCTAATGGTCCCAATGCAAACCTTTCGATAATGATGCAATGACATGCATTTAATGCATGCATTTTTATGACTTTATATTAACTGTAAACCACATTTTGAATATCGGTGCTTTTAAAAATGCAATTGTCGCAACTTTTTTTTCAAAAGTCAAGAGGTAATTAAAAATTGCGAAAAAACTTAAAAGAAAGGGTGACCAGCACATGCACTTTAAACCTGATACACTTTCCCGTTCATATTCTCATACATTTTAAAATGCATTTTTTTTATTTTTATTTTTTTTATTTTTTTTATTTTTTTATTTTTTTGTGGAAAAGTTAAGGTCTACATTATTCGTCAAATAAACTGCGTAATTCATCGCATGTTAAAGGAAAAAAAAAAATGTATTTAGTTTCCACCCTTTTCCCTTTCCCACCTAAACCGAGTAGATCTCCACATATAAAACAATAATCTAGTAATGTTACCTCTCATTTTCCAAATTCATTCACGAAGAAGCCAAAAAGTGGACTGAAGTATAAAGAAAGCACTTACGAGTCCAGTGCGCCCGGCTCCGGGATGTCAGACACTGCGCCTCCGAACCGTACAGAACACGGAGAAAGAGATGTATGCTCCGCTCCATTTCTCTCTCTCTCTCTCTCTCTCTCTCTCTCTCTCTCTCTTTCTCTCTAACTCTCTCTCTCTCTAACTCTCTCTCTAACTCTCTCTCTCTCTCTCTCTCTCTCTCTCTCTCTCTAACTCTCTCTCTCTCTCTCTCTCTCTCTCTCTCTCTCTCTCTCTCTAACTCTCTCTCTCTCTCTAACTCTCTAACTCTCTCTCTCTCTCTCTTCCTCTCTGTCTATCTATCTATCGCTCTCTCTGTCTATCTCTCTATCTCTCTTCCTCTCTGTCTATCTATCTCTCTGTCTATCTCTCTATCTCTCTCTTTCTCTCTGTCTATCTATCGTTCTCTCTCTCTCTAACTCTCTCTTTCTCTCTCTCTGTCTATCTCTCTATCTCTTTCTCTACATCTCTCTCTCTCTCTCTAACTCTCTCTCTCTCTCTACATCTCTCTCTTTCTCTCTGTCTATCTCTCTCTCTGTCTATCTCTCTCTCTGTCTATCTCTCTATCTCTCTCTACATCTCTCTCTTTCTCTCTGTCTATCTCTCTTTCTCTCTGTCTATCTCTCTATCTCTCTCTTCATCTCTCTCTTTCTCTCTGTCTATCTATCGTACTCTCTCTCTCTCTAACTCTCTCTACATCTCTCTCTCTGTCTATCTCTCTATCTCTATCTCTCTCTCTCTCGCTAACTCCCTCTCTCTCTCTCTCTCTCTCTCTCTCTAACTCTCTCTCTACATCTCTCTCTTTCTCTCTGTCTATCTCTCTCTCTCTCTCTCTAACTCTTGCTTTCTCTCTGTCTATCTCTCTATCTCTTTCTCTACATCTCTCTCTTTCTCTCTAACTCTCTCTCTCTCTAACACTTACACACACACACACATACATTTCCTAAAACTGTACCTCCATACTGTAGGCCTACATTGTATAAAAATAACGACTTCAAAGTCAGCAATTTATCGAAAGACAATTAAAATGAAATAAATATTCATCTGTGTCAGCTAGGCTAGCACAAGATTAACATCTTACCACTGAATGGTTAAGTTTAGCAGAGGCATCTCTGCTTTTCTTCATTTTTAGTCAGTAAACAAGCTTTTCGGTTACAAATACAATCGTGTTCTGTTCTGTTAGAATTAGCGTCAAATCTTTAAAAAAAATCGAGGCAGCTGTAGAGTGCTCAAACCCCTTCTAAAACCGTAAAAATAGACCAGCCTAACCAGCTTGTCCTGGCACGAAGACCAACTAAACCATCTTAAACCAGCTATAACTGTACCAGCAAACCATATTAGACAAGTTTATACAGCTTCATTTCCACTGGGTAGTTTATGATCACGAAAAATAAAGAGTAAAAATAGCCATTCAAGGACGTTATATGTTCTTATTACTGGCACACAAAAAACGTCAATGTTCTGGGTCATTAGTGTATTATGTTTTTTGAAAAATAAAATGTCACAATAACATTATTAGAGTGTAAGAAATTGGTTCCTAAAAATAACCAAATGGTATCAATACACTTATAGGGGAATGTTCTGTGTTTGCTGGGCCTTCATCCCATTAAGGAAGTTGATCCAGGATCACATCCTAATTGTCGAAATTATGTAAGCAGTTTGGTGCATCGTGAAAACTGACACTTGCCCTATTCAACTGTGTATAAAGCATTGAGATTTGATACTCAACTCGACTCGATTTAACACTGAGCCCTGACTTCTTTAGAAGCCAGAAAGTTCAGGAAGAGATTATAAAACCGGGCTCATCATTACTGGCATAAGATCTTCAACCAAGAGGTTTTAGCAAGCACAGTAATTTGAACAACATAAGAGAGAACACTGAGGAAAAATTTTCTTTTTTCTCTTTTTTGTGTCTTTGTGTCTGAAAGAAAAGAGAAAGAACAGACAATAACAGTTCTGTTGGGCATAATAACAGTCCTTTTGCTGTTAGGAACAAACTGATTTGTATTAAATGATATTCCCTTCGACTTTAGATCTTTAAAAAAAGCACAAATCTGGGTTTCAGTGAGGCACTTATAATAGAAGTGAATGGGGCCAAACTGTAAACGTTAAAACACTCACTGTTTTAAAAGTATAGTCACAAGACATAAAGGATATGCATGTTAACATGATTTTAGCATGATAAAATCTCCAACTAACCATTTCTGTGCAAAGTTTTATCCAATTGTACAACTTTGCTGCTATGGCAATGTAGCGCTGTAAACCCTAAAACCCTAAAATGACTATAAAAAAAACTTTACATCCCAAATAATACACAGGTTTTAACAGAAGAATTAATGTAAGTGCTTTTATAAAATAATAAGCTTCACATTTCTGCCTTTAAACCCTCCAAAAATTGGCCCCATTGAATTCCATTGTAAGTGCCTCAATGTAACCTCAATTTTTTCAACAAAGTCTCTTTTTCAAGGTAAGTCAGTCCACTCGGCGGCAGTTTTTGGAACGCTCTTGGGCAGTTTGGGCAGCTATTTTTCTATGTAAACAAGCAGCATGAAAGTGCAGCTCCTATCTACTTGAATGGGGAAGGACTGAAATCTCCAGGACGGTTGGTCAAGATTACGATGAAAGAACATATTTCAATTTATCTGACAACACTGTGCGGCTTCGCTCGAGCGGTCCAGCTTCCCTGGGCCTCGGCACTTGAGGGGAATAGCGGCCCGGCATCCTAGCCTGTGCTCCAACTCACGCTGGGGTTCCGGGGTAAGGGTCCGGTGATGCACCTAACTCGCACCGGACCCTCCCCGCTCCATTCCTGGACCTGTAAAGACGCCAGCAGGTAGAGACCAGTGTTACAATATATTCAGTTCCTGAGATATTTGGTTCCAGTGGGCGGAGCACACACGAATATTCATGAATTATCCTGACATGCGTGTTGAAGTGAAACTGAAAATGTTAGCGCACCACCGTCATGACTCAAGATCATCTTTGTCTAAATTATTTAAGTTTCAGCGTCGAACGAAGTATGTAATAACTACAATATTCAGATTTTCGTAACAGTTTGCGGTTTATAAATGCAGTGTGTTTTGATTAGTTTTGTGTTCCCGAATACAGCATTTACTGAAGTAGGTATTAAGCAAAATCAGAGTACAACAGAGCAAACTTTAGCAAATAGAAATAGAGTAGTCTTCAGTTATAATCTTCCTTGGTGTAATTATTCTGTGTCACTCTTGATTTCTTGCTCATTTTGCAAACAGGCTATGACTATAGGACTAATAGCTTATTACCACATGTGAACATGAAATAGACCCTATTGTCTGTTCTTTGACCATGTGTTGCACTGTGGACAATATACACAACCTCTTTCAGTCATTTCATTTAAAAAGATCTTCATCAGTGTGTATATATATATATATTTACTGTTGTGTAATGTAATGTTGTATAATGTTGTTTGATGATAGCATCCAACTTTTAGTGATCCATGGTGATTAACATACTGATTCTGTCCTCAGACAAACAGATAAACTCCTTCACAAATAGGCTTGTGGGTGAACGTTCCTTTTATTCAACATCACTATGAATATGTTGAAAGAGAGTGAAACTGCAGTAAAAGGATGAAAATACAACTCCACTACAATATTAGGTTTTGTTTTGTTCTTTAAATGGTTTAAATATTTCATTACATATAGCTAAACATTAAATACAGCAATTATCAGAAACACTTACAGACAGACAGATGCTTTCTACAAGTGACCACAGAAAGAATGGCTTCAGTAGTCTAGCTGTGACAGTACATTTTACTGAATAAAACTGTATCAGAATGTTTGCTGGCAACCATTTAAAAGACTGCATGACTAGGTAAAGAATTGATAGTGACTAGCAAGCAACAAAGCATTAAATAAATGATTAAATCCATGATCCAGAACAATACTCCAGTCTCATTCACAGGTGTTCGTCTCATTTCTTATTTTCAAGTTTAGCCTACTCTATGTACAATGACAAAATCATCTGCTACACACACTAAAGGCATGTTGCACCAATTCCAGCCTTCTGCATTACAAGTTATGTAAATATTAGTCACATGAAACAATGTTACCACAGCCTAATAATTTGAGGAAGCAGTTACCATGAGCGTGGCTCTTCTTGGTAAGATAACGAAAGCTTCGAAAACATTATATGAAATTAAACACACGATTAGCGAGTGCCCCAGAAAATGGTATATTAAAGCATGGACTTAGAACACTGGACAAATGAAACAGCCTCCATATTTGTCTGGATAACATAATGCCAGTGGTGCCAGTCACTGCAACTCTCACATTCAATCTGAAAGAGAAAATAACATTACATGAGTATGAATTTATTCGTGCAAGATCATGTCAGATACCAAAATACTAAACACAAATCTGTGGTAGAAACAAGTGCATCACAAATGCAAAACTAAAACATAACATTCATAATATTGGTCATAATAACATATGTACTATTTCCTATCATCCCAATCGAAAAATTATATTCTTGTGGTAGCTGCTGACCTGTTTTTTTTTTTTTTTTTTTTTTTTTTTTTTTTTTTTGCATCAATTCCCATGTGAACTGGTGCCTCTGCACACTACAATAATACTAATAATAATAATAATAAATGTGCCACAAGAACAAAGAATAAATCAAACATTTTATGTTGCAACATTATATTATGGTATATATTGTTAAGTGACTCACATGAATTGTTATCAGGTTGTTAACTGTGATAAAGGCAGAAACCTGTTTCTTGTTTCCAGTAGAAATATTTAAATATCCTTTATAAAGCAAATTTGCCATAAAGTGTTAAGACTCACTGAAAGTATAACTTGTTTTATTTTTATTTGTACAGCCAATTACAGTAGCACTGAAACCTCAATTGTTAATACAACACCTCTTTGTGGAACAATATTACACAACAAAAAAAATTACTTAATAAAACTACGGCGTGGTTTAGAGGCTTGAGCTTGCTCTCCTGTATCCTAAAGTGGCTGTAATCATTCGTGCAAGAATGCAAAGTGCACAAACTAATCAAATGCACTTTTGACAAATTATCAAATGTTACAGAAATGTAAACTGTTGTAGTTTAGTCTAACTTTGTCAACATTTCGAAATAATCCTTCAGACAAGATGATCTTGAGTCATGACAGTGGTGCGCTAACATTTTCAGTTGCACTTCAACACGCATGTCAGGATAATTCATGAATATTCATGTGTGCTCCGCCCACTGGAACCAAATATCTCAGGAACTGAATATATTGTAACACTTCTCAGGTCTACTGAGGAAAGGTGCGCTCAGTGTTTAAAGGCAGCGGTGATGAGGCTCTTCTTCACTGTGATCACACAAGCCCCATCATGTGAGGCGTGGCCTTCCGTCACAACTGGTATAATAAATTATGTTTCTTTACCTCAGATTACGCTAAAAACGCAATTATACCATCTTGTATAGCTAATGCGTACGGGTGTTCTTGAGTTGACTGACAGGCGATTTCTGTATCTAAAAGGTGATTGGCTCTTTTACCTGTGAGGCGGGTTGACCGTTGGCTGGGCGTTCCGATTTCTCTCATTCATTTAAATAGAAGTGGCCCATCTCTGCTAAATGGTCTCTGTTTTGACAAGCAGGAAATGTTCATGGAACAATGACGTCACCAACGAACAGACCTCTCCACTCAGTTTCCTTTTTCTGACTTTGTCTTGTTTGACAATACAGTACAGCGGGATAAGATTTCAGAAATTAGTTCAGTCTTAATCTTAATATCGGTTAATACAAGATATTTACTTATAACATTCAACATTTATACAATTTTTATTTTATGTACTCATTTTATTTAATGTATTCATTTGTTTTGCATTTTAAAGATTTGTTATTCATACAAATCTACAAGTTGTGTCCAATCAATATCATGATTGATAAAATGTATTACTCATTTTGGGTACATAATTGTATCCTAAAGATCTTTTGTGTACCTTTAAATTAATGGGCTATACATCTATATATAGACCATTCCAAGGACTGTTCATTGGTGACGTCATTGTTCCATGAACATTTCCTGCTTTTTAAAAATGAATGGGAGAAATTGGAACGCCCAGCCAATGGTCAACCCGCCTTACAGGTAAAATAGCCAATCACCTTTTATATCTATCTATCTATCTATCTATATATATATATATATTTAATTAAGGTTTTTGTGGTAATTATCATTATGCCAAAAATGCTGTTAATTGAGCTTAACTTATATTGAACCCAGAATATCCCTTTAATTAAAAATGAATTACAAACATATGCATTTTTATATGTCTGTACAGCCTAAAATGTTTGTTAAAATATTTCTATACCAATTGCTAACACAAAAACTTTGCTATGACACAATGTATAGCAGTTTTCCCATTCACACTAGATCAATCACAATTCTATAATAAACAAATATTTTATTAAAACAGGATAACTTTTCTGTCACACCAGTTATTTACATCAAAATAATGGTAATAATGTGCAAAATACAACTGCAATTTTAAATGACATAATGAATAGGAAATGACATATTTTGAGTTTTCAGAAGAGCTAATTTGGCAAGTTCTACTCTCATTTAACATTCAGAATTTATTGTTTTTTCATGCTTGACTTGACGAGATTACTGAGGCACAACATATCCACATCGTCATAAAATAGAAGAAAAAAAAAAAAGTGTAGTCTATATTTATTTTGTATTTTATTTAAAATCTAACAAAAATGTAATAACTTTTCTAAAATAGCAAAGGCAAAGAATGACTCTCGAAAGGAAAGAACATGTATAATTTGTAGATTGTGTTAAAACAGGAGTTTAAAGAACCTCATTCTACGGGCTCGTTGGTCTGCAGGTTTGCAAATGAGTCTTCCTGTCAATCAAAGGCGAGTGTGCTTTAGACAGATGCACAGTAGGAGGACGAATTGTCCATTAGATTTCAACTGCTCCCCCCTCAAAAGAGCGACCTCAGCAAAAAAATCCCTGACAGGTAACGTCAGCACTGACATTGATTTAGGAATTATGAGGCGGAAATTTGAGCTCACTGAAAAGACATAATTAATCACAGAGGAATATTCAGCTGTGTAGACGCTCGCCCACACAAGCTGTTCCTCCGAGAGACCGCCTATAGCTACATGCACACCGCCGGCCTCAAAACTTCAGTTAAACATTGATAATTGTGGATCGTTTTATTGATAAACTGAGAAACATTTGCTGACCAATTTAAACGTTTGTCTGAGCTGTAGCTTAGCAGTTAACGCACATGTGCAAACTCGTTGAGCTGCGGCGCTTATGCGGGTGATGCAAGTTTGATTCTTGAATCCCATTCACTTCTCTTCTCCACATCATATGCGCTCTCTTGGGTGCTGCAAAAAAGATGAAAACAGAAATTCAATAAAAATATTAAAATGACCTTGATGGCCTCAAGAACAGCATGCTATCACGGGAAATGTTGTTTCAGAGAGTTCTCGTACCCTAAAATCGGCCACATTGTGCCAACTCGCCGACAAGTGCCGTCTCCTATCAGATAATTGGATCAGCTTCAGTCTGTTCACCTTCTCCTGTGGTGTTACCGGAAGCACGTTGCATCAGCGGCATGGGAAACCCAGGTTCAGATAATGCGTTGAAACGAGAAAGTAATTCCATTCGCATAATCAGTGATGAGTGCGATTCGGAGGTTGTTTTTTCCGTTACATTACATTTTTACTCCACTGATAGTTATGTTTAGGTTAGGTTACAGCTCGCTTTTGGTGCACCTCCGTGGACATTACACCTGGAAAATGGAGCTCACGCGTGCCCATATGCCCAACAACACTTACCGCTTTGGCCACTGGGGGCAGTGTTTCACATTTCGATAAGCACAGACCGATTTTAGCTAAAAGAAAATCAACCTACTGTTTCCGTTATCACTGCGCCATATTTGACGGCATTTTGTCTCGCATGTTCCCCTACTAATTGTGATATATTCCAGATTTAAAGGAATGTTCCAGGTTCAATACAAGTTAAGCGAGGTTTACACATACCGCACAGCTAACACGTACCAGCTGGCTCCCGTTACAGTTACAGTAAGGCACATACAATGGAAGAAACTGGGCTAGTCCATCACTAACGGTAGGTCTGTCTTTAAAGATTTAAGATATATATGTTAATCAATTCAATTCATACAGAAAGAAAATCATGGGACGTTTACTTCTGAAACTAGACTGTTGCGCACTATTAGCAAAGTACATCTGAGTAAAGCACTAATATGCAAATGTTCTCAGATGAACCGGCACTGCAATCTGTGAAGCTTGAGTCCTTCTTGATAAAAAATATCAGTAACTAAGTTGACAAGCACCTAATTAAGCATCAAACTAAAACTCTGCATATAAAACAGGCTTCAGTGTTTCCTCCATACAGTTCACACACACACACATACTGTATCTGTACAAAGATCAGATGTGGACATGTGTTGCTTGCTATCTTGTAACAGCAATGAACCAAATCCACCAGAGAAAGGAAAATTAACATGATTTAATCATCACTCTCCCACTCATCAGTGTATATGTGTGGTTTACAGGAAGTTATCATTTAATTCAGCTATACAGATCTGGTTCTCTGACCCGGAATCCCTTGAGAAACACCTACTGGAGCGTTTAGACAGGAAGTGAAGAATATAAACTGCTCACATCTTTGTACATGACACAGGCCTACACTCTCTCTCTCTCTCTCTCTCTCTCTCTCTCTCTCTCTCTCTCTCTCTCTCTCTCTCTCTCTCTCTGGCTATGTTTGGACTAAATTACTAGTTTCCTGCTTACTGCATACCGTGCTGTACTTACTGTACACCACCTACTGCTATTTTTTTAAATAATGTGCAAAACATAATGCTTTATATGCAATGATAAACATTTTCATATGTAGTATGCTACATACAGAATGTCATGAACATCATTTCATTCAGCAATTGTGTCATCTGGTTATCATTTCCAGTATTGGGTAAGTTACTCAAAAATAGTAATCCACTACAATAAATACTTAAAAATGTAATCAGATTACTTTACTGATTGCTTCAGGGGATAAGCAATCAAATACTAATCACTTTACTTTAAAGTTTCTTTCTAAAATACCTTTTTTACAGAAAAGTTTGTTAGTTTAAAATAATGTCTATATTTCCTCTTTGTCCATTGTCACACTTCCTTTAGCTGTCACAGAAAAAACAACGGATGTACATGTGAACCTATAAATTCATATTGTAAATGTATTATACATATACTGTATAATATTAGTTAAGAAACATGCGTAACCCAAGTAATGTACTAAAAATCTCAACTGAAAGTCAGTAACTGAATTCTGATTACAAGAATTAAAAAATGTATGGGTAACAGTACTTTTTTTTACTTTAAAAGTAATTTTATTACAGTATCTTTTTACTTTGTAATCAGATTACTCCAAACACTGATAGATTCAGAAATACATCAATATTGTTATTATTTTGTTTTAATCCAATTTTGCGTAAAAACGTAACTTGTTTGTTTGCGAAGGTATTTTGACTGGTATTTAGTAGGTTGCTTTGAGGTTGACAGAGCAATTTGGGTGGTTGCTAGGGTGTTCTGGGTGGTTGCTAGGTTGTTGCTTACTGGCCCAAGTCAGAAGAGCCCACCCCCACAGACTGACCGCACAGTGAAATCGGAAACAGTAGGTTGACTTTTCTTTAGCTAAAATTGTTCTGTGCCTATCGAAATGTGAAACACTGCCCCCAGTGGCCAAAGCGATAAGTGTTGTTGGGCGTATGGACACGTGTGAACTCCATTTTCTGTGTGTAATGTCCACAGAGAGTTGTTTTCAGCTGTACAGGCTGTAATAGCAGTGAAAAGGAATGTATGTTTCATAAACTGTACCCCCCCAACACAAACCCGAAACCTAACCCTAACCATCAGTGGAGTAAAAATGTAATGTTTGAGGGGAAAATGCAACCTCCGAATCATGCTCATCACTGATTATACAATTACTGCCTGGTTTCGACGCAGGATCCGAACCCAGGTCTCCCATGCTGCCGACAGAACGGATTTCCGGTCGTGCCGCAGAGGAAAGTAAACCTGCTGGAGCCGATGCTAAAATGTCTGATAAGAAATGCTGCTTGTCAGTGAGTCAGCATAATGTGGCCAGTCCTAGTGTACTGAACTCTCGGAAACAACATGTCAGCTTCCCATGTGATCATGTTGACCCACAAGTCTCTTTGATATGGCTTGGGTCCCTCCTTAACGTCTGCCAAGAGATAATCATAAGTCTGATCTCTTAGTAAAGTAACAGCACACCTCTCCTCAACAAGCGGCATGATTTGAAAAGAGTGCAGGATGAGTTACAAACTGAATATTTGATACTTAGTATCTGACACAAAGGAATAGTAATAGTGATGCTTGACTTAGGGATATAACCAGGTTGCACTGTGCTGAAGTGCAAGAATCTCCACAAACATTCTCTTCCGTCCCACAGATGGTCTGCCGAACCGGAGGAACGTTTTGCTGTGTTCTCTACATGAATCAATTACCATTTGTGTCTAAATGTCAGTGATCTGGACACTAGGGGAGATGGGTGAAGGGCCAGAGAGACCAAAGCAGAGATCAAGAGAGCAAACAGCTCTCATCCCACAAGAAAAGAGATTTTTGCAGTGTGCAAATGATGAGCAAGCACCATTTTTGGAACATCTGTGTCAGTGTGTGTCTATACATAGTCCTGTAATGCAAAAGTACAAGGCGAACAGATCTCCATTTCTGTATTTGAATTGCCATTTTCTGCTGAAATGGTGATGGAGCTTGTTCGGGGATCTGTGAACCTCTCAGAGAAAACCGACCCATGTTTACATTATCTTAAGAGTTGAACAATGATGTAGCTGACTATGTTACTACATGACCTGCCCACTAACAAGCAAAGCACATCACACTCTTTGTTTTCACATTTTAAATAATTTAGGATGATGTGACTTATTTCTGCACCACTTGTGTCACCAGATGTATGGGAAATGGGAAAAATAATGTGGCTGGAGTAGCTTTTCAGAGTGGCTGAACAACAGGCTGCCCAAAAATTCATGTGCACAGCATCGCATCGTGCCAGATCCGGTGCTTTAATGCAATGTTCAGGGTTCAACACAATTTAAGCTCAATCATCAGCATTTGTGGCATAATATTGATCACCAGAACAATTTATTTGACTCGTCCCTTCTTTTCTTTAATAAAAAGAAAAAGCAAAAATCTAGTTTAATGGAATGGGGGCCAACCCATAAATCCTCACTGTTTCAAACAAACAGTAAAAAAATAAAATAAATTGTGTTAATATGATTTTCACGTGATAAAATTGCTTTCTAATCTTTTCTGTGTAAAAAATAACAACCTTACAAACTCGTTGCTTGTGAGATGTTGTAGGTCAAGGCATGAAACCTTCAAACTCACCAGTTCTCAAACTTCCAACTTCTCTCTCTCTCTTTTTAATAGTTCCTCTGCTGCTCATTTGGTATCTCTCTCATCAAAGCAATTTATCAAAAGTGCAAGCGCAGTACTTCCTCTAATCAGCCCAATCAGGCATTAAGATCCTGCCATTCTTACACACATACACTTGTTCGCCCCAACGCCTGTGCCTGCTTGACTCTCGGTCTCTCTGCATCTGTTGTCTCACCGTTCTCAGACTTTCAATGACACTTTAAAGGATTTAACAAAAAGCATTTATTTCATAAAAGCTGTTTTTACACACATGAAAGCTGTATTGTTGACACAATAATTATATCAAATGGTCAAAACAGGACAGATGGAGACAGACAGTAACACAACACCGACAGAAAACGGACTTGTCATCTATTTGTTTGTGCGGCTTGACTGGGCAAATGGCATATGTTAATGAATTTGTTAGTCCAAACAATTGGGCCATTTACAGTTAGTAAATGCATTTCATACATTATGTGAGAATACTCAATAATTAGGTTTCTGGACTGTACGCAAGACTGTTTAGAGGAGTGAGATTCATTGAGCAGCAGTCCAGAGGCGAACAAATGACTTTGGTATTGCACCAGACTGAGGGACTGAGAGAAATGTGAGATACTGACACCCTTGACAGGTAGAACAAAGAGGAAATAGCCTTAATTAAAAACACTAAGCGAATAAACTGTCTAGTAATTACCAATCGCACTTTAAATTACCAAACGCCTATGGCCCGAAACATAATCTACACTAGGGCTGGGCGATATGGCTACAGAAATTATATCTCAATATTTTTCGGCATGATTTTCAAGATACATATCGATATTCAGGTATTAATTTGCTCTGAAATTAATGGGATGATTTGTTTTCAATCAGAGGAACCATCATTTCAACCATCATTCCAAACAGCCACTGTTGCCAATTAGTTTCAGAATGTTTAAAGTAAAAATCTAATTAAAAGGGAAGAATGATACTTAATCATTTTTTTATATGAAACAATACATCAGTACATAGTTTCCTAATTAAAATCATTATTTACCAGCATAAATTTAAACTGCATATGTACAGTGCTCTGAAAAAGTATTTGCCCCCTTCCTGATTTGTTCTATTTTTGTGTATTTTTCATACTAAATTGTTTCAGATCTTCAAACAAGATATAACAAAGACAACCTGAGTAACACAAAATACATTTTTCATATTTATATATATATATTGAAGCAAAAAAGTTATCTAACACCTATATCACCTATGTGAAAAACTAACTGCCCCCTTAAATTTAATAGCTGGTTGTGCCACCTTTAGCAGCAACAGCTGCAACTAAACACTTCCGATAACTGGAGATCAGTCTTTCACAACACTGTGGGGGAATTCTGGCCCACTCTTCTTTGCAGAACTGCTTTAGTTCAGCCACATTGGAGGGTTTTCAAGCATGAACTGCCCATTTATGGTCCTGCCACAGCATCTCAATCAGGTTCAAGTCAGGACTTTGTCTAGGCCACTCCAAAACTTTAATTTTGCTTCTTATGAGTCATTCAGAGGTGGACTTAGCACTCCTATGCTTTGGATCATTGTCTTGCTGCATAATTCAGTTGTGCTTAAACTTCAACTCACGGACTGATGACCGGATGTTCTCCTTTAGGATTTTCTAGTAGATGGCAGAATTCATGTTTCCTTCAATTATTGCAAGTCGCCCTGAACCAGCAAAGCATCCGCACACCATCACACTACCACCACCATACTTGACCGTAGGTATGATGTTCTTTTTGTAGAATTCTGTGTTTGATTTACGCCAGCTGTAACGGGACCCCTGTCTTCCAAACAGTTCCACTTTCGACTCATCAGTCCACAGAATATTCTTCCAAAAGGTTCGAGGATCATCAACATATGTTTTGGCAAAATTCAGATGATCATTAATGGTCTTCTGGATTAGCAGTGGTTTTCGCTTCGCCACTCTTCCATGGATGGCATTTTTGCCCAGTGTCTTTCTGATAGTGGAGTCATGAACAGTGACCTTTACTGATGCGAGAGAGGTCTGCAGTTCCTTGGATGTTGTCCTTGGCTTGTTTGTGACTTCCTGGATGAGTCGTTGCTGTGCTCTTGGAGGAATTTTGGAAGGTTGGCCACTTCTGGGAAGGTTCACTACTGTGCCAATAATGGCTCTCACTGTGGTCCTTTGGAGTCCCAGAGCCTTTGAAATAGCTTTGCAACCCTTCCCAGACTGATGTATTTCAATCACCTTTTCCCTCATCATTTCTGGAATTTCTTTTGACCTTGGCATAGTGTGCTACTGAATGAGACCTTTTAGCCAACTTCATGCAGCTGAAAAAGTTATATTTATGTGTTGATTTGATTGAACAGGGCTGGCAGTAATCAAGTCTGGTGTGTCTAGTCCAGCTGAACCCCATTATGAATGCAGTTTCATAGATTTGGGGATTTAGTAACTAAGGGGGAAAATACTTTTTCACACAGGACAAGTTGATATTGAATAACTTTTTTGCTTCAATAAGTAACATTATCATTTAAAAACTGCATTTTGTGTTTACTGAGATTGCCTTTGATTTATGTTAGATTTTGTTTGAATTTTTTTAAACAATTTAGTATGAGATGTACACAAAAACAGAGGAAATACTTTTTCACAGCACTGCATATACTGCATACAAAAATGTTTGTGTGTATTAACACCCCACCCAAAAACTTCAGCTACACTCTTATTTTTTGGAACACAGTCAAGTCAATAATACTAAATACTAAATGATTATTGTGCTACTCAGTGAAGTTGAATATTAGCATAATAATATTGAATTATTATTGTTATTTGGAGGATTAGAATTTTTTTACATACTAGTAATATATTTCTGTCATATTTACTTTATCGGGAACCTTTTATTTTGGAGGAAAACTGAGAGAAGACCTTTGAGTCGCAGTGGTTATTCGTCATTTTTTTCAGTCACTACAACTCCATTTACAAATATTTGCAGTCGCGTGAATGTAAAAACTTAAACCTTGAGCGCTTTGCATTCACAATCAGAGTATTTCTTTTAATTAATTGAGCATCCTACAAGGAATTATCCATCCCCCCCACCCCCCCAAAAGAGTTAGGCATTCACACATTTGCACCTATCTTCATGCATACTTGCATAGAGTATCTTTCTAGCTGAACTCTTTTTCTTACTGTGTCCAGAACATGCCATTCAATGAGAGTAGAGAGCAATAGAAGATGAATGGAAATGGACAAGGTAGTGAAAGCTTTTGATTTGGCTTCGAGCTCTGAATTCGGTTCTCCTGAGGCATAAATGATTAAACACTCTGACCATTTTAAACAGAAGAGGAGAAGAGGTGAAGACTGTACAGAGACAGGAGAGAATTACCCACAATGCTCTGCTCTGCCCCAATTAACTAAGACAAATGGGCCGCATGTATAAGTTTGACACATCAAAATAGAGGTCACGTCAGTGTGTGAACCTGGATAGAGGATCAGCTCTACAGCCGGTGAAAGTCAGGCAGGAACGATGAGTCATTAGTCTGAACTTTGAGTGTTTCTAGAAGGTAGAGGAGCTGCTGTGTTGATCCCACACTGCGGTTCAGCGGCAGATGAGAAACAAGAGACCCTTCAAAGGCTCCGAGACAGACCTCTTCATCAGTGGTGGATGAAAGCAGCTACAGCCTGATGGGACGAAGAACAGGAGAATTAGCCAGACAGTAGGAATGTGCCTGAAGCCGAATTCCTTATTCGGAAAGGCACGAATAATGACTTCAAAGCGAATAACGTATTCATCCAAATAATACAAAAAAATATTCGGAAGAGAGATCATTCAACGAGCATAGGTATTAAGTGATATTTTAAATAAATATATCCAAAATTACAAAGCAACGATGAGTCTGGGAAGCCAATATAACTACAGTGTAAACCTTATGAATGAAAATGTGCACAGTGTGATTTTAAGTTCATTGGATGGCCACGTTCTTTACTCCGTTTCAGTCTCTGTTAGTTGTGCGTGTCTCAGAAATCTAATCTTGTCAAGAGTAACATTAACTAAGATACTATATCATACACATTTTCCACTTCTTAAGATATCTTTTAACACATGTAAGGATCCATAAACCAACCAGAGCGTGATGTTGAATTGATGATTTTGTACCGGAGCTCGTCTGTCTGTCTCTTAAAGCTGACCACATTTATATCCGCATCACCAATTAAGGTAATTGCATGCTTTAGCCTTTATTCCCAAACAGTTTAAATGCTCCATAGAGGTTTAAATACTTGTAAATCTATTCAGAATATTCCTGCACATGCATGAAGGATTGCAGAGAAATCAAAACGTGCATTTTTCCTGCTTTTCTCTTCTAGAAATGTATAGAGGCTCGCTCTTGCTATTTATTCCACTGTATTTCGCAAATTCTGCACATGTAATTGAACTAAATAATTATGTCCTCCACATTATTTTAAAATATGTGCACACAAAATAAGTCTCAAGTGTACCCTATCGTAAAACTTTCTGATATAAATTTACAGTGCTTTCACCTGTTTGTAGGCTTAATAAATTTTTAAAAATAAAAATCTCATTTATTTTAATGTTTGTATTTGTATTTAATATTCGCAGAAAAATGTGTGCTTGATATTTCACAATTGCTTGACACCTCGTGCCTCCAGAATAGCATTGTTATACTTGCACACTGCACATGAACTTAAACATATACTTGCCCATTGCAGACATAAACCAGAACTCTTTTTCAGCAGATATTAATGTCAAAAATACCTGAGAAACCAAAGCTAAAAACACATTCCACAGTTAATGTAGCCTACATATCCAGCTTCATTTGGTGAGAAAAAATAAAGAATATATCAATAATATAATTATAATATAATTAATAATATTAATAATAATAATAATTAAGAGAGAGAGAATATGTGGGGCTATCTGGCAGTGATTTTAAGTGTTTGCTTCATAAGCTTACACTTTCTATTTATACATTATCTCTTTTCGTGTCTCTCTTATCATTCTGGCTCTCTGAATTGGGTCATATCTGTGTGAGACTATAACATCTCTCTCTTGTCTTTTTCTGAATGGCAACCACTTAGAAGACATCATCTCATTTTATTGCAAGCTCTTGGCAGTCACACTCCATGTCTGATTAAAACAAGTGTGTATTCCAGTGACTGCATGCTAAATCATTACTTTTACTTTTCAATATACAGCCCCTGGCTCTTTCTCTCTGTCCATCTATCTTTTTCCCCTGTCTTTGTTCTCTCCTTTCATGTTTGTTTCACCACTTCAGAGTTTAAAAATGGCACTGCTTGACATGCGGGAACCAAAGCTCTGAGGAGTAACAGGAGCTGTGCTAACCACCCACAGCGCCTGCAAGTGCAGAGTCTTTCTTCTCTTCCAGGAAGCCAGGCGGGTAAACACAAGGTAGGGAGAAGGGGGTCAGAGGGTAAATTCCCCTGATTGGACCCACCATTCATCACAAGTGTCAGGATTGGTCAGGAAAGACATTGAGAGCTGCCCATCTATGTGTGTCTGAAGGACAGATCGCTATCTCCTTTCAAGCGGTACTCTGAGGAACCGAATTTACAATGAGGAAAGATTGAAAAGGAGAAACCAAGAGAGATTAGTCTTCAAAATGTACTAGGTTATTCTTCAGAGATTGCTGCTGCCAAAGATTCATAGGTAGACTGGAGACCATTTAAAGAAAGAGTGTCAGAATCCCTGAAGAAAGCAAACAAAAACAAACACTGACAAATTATGCTAGCCGCTCTGTTTACACACACACAGCTAAAGCGGTTAGGAAGTGTGCTCGCTAATTACACAGTTGGGGTTTAATTGTAAAATGGTGACTTCCATACACTTAAACACCCTCTATGTTCAAAATGACCAACTACAGTTCCCTATCTGTCACTCACTCGACGTTGGTGTCGATGTAGTGACACTAGGGGACCAACGTCTCGTTCCCTCCATCAGGGAACGGAGGTTACACCAGTAACCATGACGTTTTTTTTTTTCCTGTTGTGTTTACCTTAATCACAATGTATAGTCAGGACATTAATGACGTGAAAAATTACTATTGCAATTTGGAAAAAAAATGTCAGAACTTCTTAAACTACTTCAAAGAGTTCTCATCAAAAAATCCTCCACGTGCAGCAATGACAGCTTTGCAGATCCTTGGCATTCTAGCTGTCAGTTTGTCCAGATACTCAGGTGACATTTCACCCCACACTTCCTGTAGCACTTGTCATAGATGTGGCTGTCTTGTCGGGCACTTCTCACGCACCTTACAGTCTAGCTGATCCCACTAAACTCAATGGGGTTAAGATCCATAACACTCTTTTCCAATTATCTGTTGTCCAATGTCTGTGTTTCTTTGCCCACTCTAACCTTTTCTTTTTGTTTTTCTGTTTCAAAAGTGGCATTTTCTTTGCAATTCTTCCCATAAGGCCTGCACCCCTGAGTCTTCTCTTTACTGTTGTACATGAAACTGGTGTTGAGCGGGTAGAATTCAATGAAGCTGTCAGCTGACGACATGTGAGGCGTCTATTTCTCAAACTAGAGACTCTGATGTACTTATCCTCTTGTTTAGTTGTACATCTGGCCTTCCACATCTCTTTCTGTCCTTGTCAGAGCCAGTTGTCCTTTGTCTTTGAAGACTGTAGTGTACACCTTTGTATGAAATCTTCAGTTGTTTGGCAGTTTCAAGCATTGTATAGCCTTCATTCCTCAAAACAATGATTGACTGACGAGTTTCTAGAGAAAGTTCTTTTTTGCTATTTATGACCAAATATTGACCTTAAGACATGCCAGTCTATTTCATACTGTGGCAACTCAAAAACAAACACAAAGACAATGTTAAGCTTCATTTAATAAACCAAATAGCTTTCAACTGTGTTTGATATAATGGCAAGTGATTTTCTAGTGCCAAATTAGCAATTTAGTATGATTACTCAAGGATAAGGTGTTGGAGTGATGGCTGCTGGAAATGGGGCCTGTCTAGGTAATGTACTTTGTGATCAGTTGAATGCCACTTTGGTGAATTAAAGTACCAATTTCCTTCCAAAACAGCAAAATCTGTACATTATTCCAATTGGTCACCAGTGTGTTTGTGTATGTGTGTGTGTGTATATATATATATATATATATATATATATATATATATATATATATATATATATATATATATATATATATATATATCACATAAAAAGCCGCTCAGTCTCACAATGGAAACAATTAGATTAGACATTTTTGAGGATTCCATAAAGCCATGGTTATCATCAGTTATTATTACTGTATTTTTTACATTTCCTGAAGAAAATCTAAGTGGTGTTTTCCTGTGTGAAACCTAATGTTGGTATCTACAACAATTTATTTCTTGTTTTCCAGTTTTCTGTCAGGTTTGGTAGTAGAGAGGGGAGGAATCAAGCACAGAGTAAGTAAAATGGGCCATATATGGGCAACAAAAACCACCCCGAATGGGGGAAAAAAAGACCAGGCACAGAACAGGGCGGGGCAGGCTGCATGGACCAGGATGGGGCAGGAGGAACAGGAAGTATCAACCAAGGGAGGGAGGGTGGGGAAACCAAGGAGGTGGCTCCAGGTAGGGGGTGGGGTCCGGCAGCCTGGGAGGAGGGTCCAGATAGGAGGTAGGGAGGCCAGGGAGGAGGCTTAAGGAAGGGGGTTAGGGTCCAGTGGCCTGGAAGGAGGGTCCAGGTAGGGAACAGGGTCTGGCGGCCTGGGAGGAGGCTTGAGGACAGGGATAAGGTCAGGGGTCAGACTGGGTGCCGGCCACTTGTCAGCGGTCAGACTGTGCAGTGGTCGCTTGGCAGGGGTCAGACTGGGCAGTGGCCATCGCCTCCTGGTGGCTGGCTGCGGGCTCTGCTACCTCCTGGCAGTCAGCTGCAGGCTCGGTCACCTCCTGGAGGTCAGCTGCGGGCCCGGCTGCAAGCTCGGCTACCTCCTGGCTGTAAGCTGCAGGCTTGGCCTCCTCCTGGCGGTTACCACCGAGCTCGGCCGCAAGCTCGGCCGCCTCCTGGCAATCAGTTGCAGGCTCTGTCACCTCCTGGCGGTCACCACCAAGCTCAGCCGCCTCCTGGCAATCAGCTGCAGGCTCGGCCACCTCCTGGCATTCACCAACAAGCTCAGCCACCTCCTGGCGTTTATCCATGGGCTCGACAACGGGGGCTGCAGCTGAACCGATCCTCCTCTTCCTCTGCTTACAATTCATCTTAGATCTGGGGGTTTGACTGGATGGGGGGAGATGATGGATTGGTTAAACTTGGGAGGCTGCCCATAGTCTGGATTGGTACACATCATACACTATGCAATTTTCTCTGACTATGACTTAAAATCAGCAGACTAGAGCAGTAGCAGTTTTAACCACCACGCAATTGCTTGGGGCCCCAGACGTCAGGGTGCTCCCGCCCCGGTAGGAAAGCTCTGCAAAAACCACTTGTTCTGGGTACATGTGCGAATACGCTGTTGTCAGCGCTCTCAGAGCGGTTCATGTTAGAAGCTGCCTGAAACCATGCATTAATTATTTTTAATTCGATTTTTATTTCATTAAATGTACTTGGTTTTAATTTAAAAATGGATTTAAAATCAATTTTATGTAATTTATTAAGCAAACATTTTCGAAATTGGGCCCCAGGTTGGTCGGTTGCTTGGGGCCTCATAAACCCGCCCCTGGACTAGAGCCGGCTAGCCTGAAAATCAGGGCTAAAATCGTTAAAGTCGTGTAGTGTAATTTAGTCTTAAGGAAAAATTGTTGTAGCATTTTTTTATTGGTTTATTTTTTTATATATGTGACTAAAAGTCATACAATTTCTTATGATTTTGTAATCTCATAGTTATTATTACAACTTAAAAACATGTTAAGACATTAATTTATGTGGTTTAGGGTGTTCCTATTCCTTTGCTTGGCAGTTGCTCATTGCCACAAATTGTATATGGCACAATGTGATGATAAAAAAAATTATTATTTTTTATGAAAAATACAACAGATAAAACAAAACCATATGAAATGCTGAAGCTGTCAAAGGCATCCAAAGATATTCAGAATCCACCAAACCAGCTACAGAGAGATGTTTCGGTGGTGCATGAAAAAAGTGATGTTTCAATGTTTAAGGTCAAGAATGAAGGCAGGTTTAACTTTAAGATCTTACATAGAGATTTCAGCAAATTGTAATGTAATTTATTTGAAATTTAATTTTAATAATGCAAAAGGAATAAAAACAAATGAGGGTGACCAAGAAAAGAGCATGAAATGATAGATGCATCATTTTCTTAGAATTAGGGTTAAGGTAAGTGAAATTAACTGATGTGAAATAAATCTACTCATTGAGCAGATAAATATATTCAGCCCACAATAATGTGGTTCAAAACTCACCAAAAAAACGGCATATTCTTAGAGTTTCTTGGTCTTGTTTTCCCAGTAAAAATGTGTAAACAATTTATATTAAGGCTTGTTTTTAGAGAACATACCTTGAGTACAATTTCATTTTTCCCAATAGCAGATGTTTTCACTTGTCTTTCATTCATATAAACATATGCTAATTTTAAAGAAAACCTTTGCTTCTCAGGTAAATTCATTTAGTTTTTAGGGATATTAGACATTTTTACTGGAAAACAAAACAAGTATGTTTTTGTAGTGTGTGACATATTTCTGCTATGCTATTATTTATGCAGTGCAATCAATGAACTGTTCTAAAGTTAAAAACAAAATACAGTATTGCACAGTATTTTTATGTCAAAGGCATAAGATTAAATCTGTCTGACACCTTGTCATATTTCAATGATTGTGTTCAAACAGCTCCATGTGAGTAGAAAAAGAAAATTCAGAGGTAGCCTGGATGATTGAAAAATATGGTACGTACATGTGGGGAAGAACTGCAGGGATTTCTGGCCTTTCATCTTTTTCCTTGTGCAAAAGCTTTGACGGCTTGCATCAGACATTTGACACAGGATTGGTCTACACATGACAGCCGGTTTGCTGATAAAATCTCCACATCCTTGACCCCGACTTGCTTCATATCACTTTTTTCATTCCCTCATGCCTGCTATCGGCACTCTCACCCCTGTGGAACTGACTTTCACTTCAGAAAACCCAACACACGGGCAAAGAATCCAGGGTGAAGAAATACAGAGGAAACGCTTGAGTAAGTGTGAATAAGGTGCGTAATTTGAAGCTGAGTCATAAATACAGGAATCTCAAAAGTCCTTGAGTGTTTCTAATGGTTTAATTTGTGGTACACCAGCATTGTACATTAGACACATTTGTGTGTATTAGAGGAATCAAAGGGTGGTCAGGAAATGAGTAAAGAACAAGTGGGGAGTATTGAATGGAAATTAAGTGAAATGGGTAAATGGAAATGGATGCCACAGCAGTGACAAGCACCTGTAGGTCAAACATTCAATTCAATTCCTTTAGCAACCTGCACACCAGCGAAATGTGTGTGTATATAAGAAAGAGGAAGAGATTTTCAATCAGACTGCAAACTGCTTACTGGCAACTAGACAGTTGAAGAAGCAGTTTTAACCAAGATCAACTGCTTTAAGAGGCTTACTTAGTGTCAACTACTGTAAATCCTATCTGAAAGTTCAGTCTCAGACAAGGTCCTTGTCAGTCAGTCAGGTCTGTTACAAACCAAGAATTTCACTACATGTCGTACTGTGTATGGTTATGTATGCGACCAATAAAACTTAAACTTGTTCTTGGCCAGAATAATATGCAATGTGGACCAGACTTTATGGGGAAAGTCAAAAGTCTGGCTATGTGAGTTCTGAAATGGCTCTGTTCAGATGTTGGAAGCTGGATCTGTCTGGAGAATTCTGATGTTGAACATCTCAAATGGTTAGTGTGTTGTGACAGCTGGACCTTGTGTGTTCATGAGGATTTTGGCTCTCTGAGGCGTGTTCGCCAGAGCGAATGAAGCTGGAGTGGTAAAGAGAGATCTGTTAGCAATTAATCGGTAAAGCATGAGAACTTCTGGAGACACCGCCAACAAGCCTTGACATTTTGAACAAAGTTGAATGTTGAGGGCCTGGCAGAATCTCAGATCACTAAAATGATCTGTATCTCAGGTGTCGCAGTCTCGTGCTTACAGACTTCTGACTATCTGCATCAAGCCTGGTCCATTTTGCAGCTTATTCTGGCCAAGATCGAAAGAGTTTGTTTTGTTTTTATGTCACATTTAAGGGTGGGTATGTCTGAAATAGTTGATACCACAATAACAGAGTGTAGCAGTGACCACCCACTTTTTCATCTTGCTGAAAAATGATGGAAAAATGTAAAACTATTGATATTAAGTTGTTTAAAGTTAGTAAGTATGCAAAAAATTCAGATATGCAAAAAATATATTTGCATTTTGAGAAAGTAGAGGAACCGACTCAACAAAACTCAGAAAACATTCTAGAATATACCATTTTAGTTGTGGATATCTAATTTAGATGCTAAACATCTAAAACAAAACAATGAATATATTACATTTAAACTCTGAAAAAATCAATTTTACACCACTAACCTCCCAGCTAACAATTTTATGTTCTAGGAACATTTTCTTAACGTTCTCATTAGGGCGTATAAAAAAAGTTATTCGAAAGTTCTGGGAATGTTCAAAATGTCCAGTTTTTTAAAAATGTTTTTAAAAACTATTTTCTTTGTTGTAGGAACATTATGGAAAACGTTTGAATTTTATTATTATTATTATTATTATTATTATTATTATTATTATTGCAATGTAGTAATGTTTAAACAACGTTCCACTAACAATGTATGAATAATGTTTTCATACTAATATTTCGAGAACGTTTATCAATGGCAGAGAACGTTGAACAAACATTCTATTAATATACATTCAAGAATGTTTGTTCATTACTTTGAGTGACCTTTTATTCTCTAAAGCCAAAGTTCTGAGAACGTTTCCTGTTAGCTAGAAAACATTTGCAATTCCAGTAACTAGTTTATCCTTAAGCCCATTGTATTAAACCCATACCTTGTAAATATGATTTCATTTCCGGGTCAACTGGTGCAAACTCCCAGTATCAGATGGTGAGTGAATTGATTGTAGGCGATCCATAACCTGCAGAGTAACACTATTAATGTTAAAATTGGAGTTAATGATCAAACAAACTTTTAATTTACTCTTCTCTTCAGTTTAGAGCCATCAGTTAATAATCTGAAAATTTCCATCATGACCACCAAGTGTTCATCATACTATTTAGGTGTTTTCCATCCAGTAGAGAACTTACAGGTTGTGAGAACTAATCACCCTTAGCACTGAGCTAGTACATACCTCCAATTTACTTGGAGTACCAGCATGCAGTCTCGCCGAACTGATTTCATCCCTCCCTGTTTGTTACACTTAGTATCTAATTGCTCTGCTCACAAACTCCAGACTCCCGCAACTTACGCTTAGCCTAGTTGTTTGGCTAATAATGCCACAACCTTACTCTCATTAATAAAAAGTCCACAGAGAGACTAGGTTTTCCACTCACCACATATTTCATTGGTCTTTTGGCAGGAAAACAACAGCTTAATGAGTCTTAACTGAGCAACCAGCAAGACCATTTATGACGGTTATGTCCACCTTCCCTGGCTAACTTCAGACGTGCCATTCTGCACAGCCGGTGTAAACGCTGTTAGCAATAGCATACATGCTAATTTACTGCATAGAAGGAGAGGTCATTCATCTACCTTAATGTCCCAGAAAATATGAATCAGCACAGGTCTTACGCCCACATCGGAGGGTTAGTATTCTGTGTGGGCTAATGAATGCACCACTGCCTGAGCTTAGCATTATTTCTGTGAATGAATCAGCCATTCTAGCACAGAATTTGTTATATGAAAAGTTTTGTTGAGGCAGTTTCAAAAAGTGCTTGTGTGAATGTTTAGTGTTATAAAGAAAAAGAGGAGGGCAATATCCAATAACACATTGTGAAAGAAACATTGTTTTCAGATTAACTGCAGACAGGACAGACGGACGGACAGACAGACAGATAGATAGATTTTTTTCCCCACCACAATAGGTTTAATCTCTAAAGTCCAATAATTTATTTTCCTACTTGAATTTAACAACAAAAAAACAAAAATCAGAAGTTGAAGAAACACTGGTTTTGCCATCTCTCTCTCTCTCTCTCTCTCTCTCTCTCTCTCTCTCTCTCTCTCGTCATCTCTTGCTAAGAAAGAAGTCACTGTTGTGATGTGTGCCATCTGGATCGATAAGGAATCAATGCTGTTAGCTCTTTTGAGAGAACGCCTCACATGTCATGAATCCCGAAGTGTCTAGAGTGTGCGAAAGATTTAGTGTGAGTAACACTGTTCTGAATGAAGCAAATCAGAACTCACCTTGCTGGAAAAACCAGGTCAGTCTGGTTTTGATGCAGGTCCAAGGTGGTCTACCAGCCCATTCCAGCTTGACCAAGATGTTCTGCCAAATCTGAATCTTGACCACCATCTGGCAGTCCAGTTGATCAACAATCTAGACCAGCAAGAGAAAAATTATAGCTCAGGGGTTGCTCTTTCATAACTGAAGAGATGGAGATCTGGAGAATGGAGATCTCGGTTATGCTTCATGTAAGTAACAACTTTGTCTCAGGTCTTTCTCCAGAAATTTGCTTAGGAGAAATAACAATAGAACTATGCAATTCATGTGGATAGCATAGATCAAATAATTGATTTTTATAAAGGATTTAAAGACAAATCCTGCTTTAAAAATACAGCTTAAACCAGCCTGGTGGTTTGCTGGTCTTGGTTGGTCTCGTAGCCTGGTCAGGCCAGTCTACTGGATGGTGTTATAGGGGTTTTGGACACTTTGTTAGCTGGTCAGGCTGGGAGACCAGCTTAAACCAGTTTAAACCGTCTTAAACCAGCTAAATCCAGTCAAATGTCTTAGGCTGTTTTTTTCAGCAGGGAAACATTTCAAAAGTCTCAGAGAGAAACTTTAGGGACATAATACTGATCTGAAAAGGGTTAGTATAAGTAGATCGGGGTATTCCTGTCCCGGCTTCAGCAGCAGGGCTAATTTTGGGGAGCTGAAGTTCTCCTCTTGCGTCTGTAGGACAGACCTGATTAATGCTGCTTTTCATCATTAAAGCTACAGACAGATCCAGGACAGACATTCTTAGCTCTCTTTTCATTCTATATATATATATATATATATTGCTTTTCTTAAACACTGTCTTTAATTAGTGGTGTTTGTAAGTCAAGCATCACTAAGTTGTTGCAGCAACTTAGAGTTAGTTACTTAAACAAACCCCTAAACCTGCTAAAAAATTTAATTATACCTCAAATTAGTGATGATTCGATACTACTTAAAAAAATAAATAAAAAAAACAGTATTAGTACTGATAATTTGTTATCCATATAGTGTCTAAAAAAAATAATTAATTAAAACTTTAATCAAATGAATATAGAACAATTAATTTTCAACATAATATTGTATTATTTTTGTCAAATAAAGTGCTGCAAAAAAGAGCATCACAGATGTGAGATATTGCTTAAATATAATACAATTACTATTGATTTATTAGTAGCAGTAGTAGTAGGCTAGTATTACAGTGAATATCACATAACTATCTAGAAGTGATATATTTCTGTCTTTTTTCCATTTAAATTGAGCTTTTATTTGGCGGAAGCTTTCATTTTGAAGCCCTCTCCTTTTCTGTGTTGTTTGACTGTAGCTTCTCAATTCCAGTAAAGCAGGTCACTACATGACCCAATTTTGATTATTAATCCGCAAAAGGCTGCTGTATGTAGCCTATATGTGCCTCATGCTTCAAAGTGAATAAGCGTTCTGCTCACTGTCATCTGCTACAAACAGAGCGTGCAATGCGCATGATGGTTTTTTCAGAGTATAAGCCAAGGAGCTAGAATCAGCAGCTGGCGTAGGCACTACACAGGCTCCACACATTCACTTGCACTCACATTTGAAGCAGGCAGCACATGCAAAATATATATTTATCTCATTAAATCACGTTATTTTAATTTGTGTGCTGAATGTTTATGCAATCACATTCGTCCATCAGATGGTATTGGAGCATTTTTACAAGCAAGAGTACAAAACATGAACGCAGTATCGGACCTTATTCCGATACCAGTATCGGCATGGGTTAGGTTAGGGTTAGGTAGGGACATCCTTACCTCAAATCATACGCTTTGTTGAGGACATAACATTCCTTTTTAAATTTATTGTTCATAGGGTTTTTGCCCGGCAGACAATAAAACAGGCAAAAGAATCAAATAGACTTGACTCGAGACTTATCGACAGACCAGAATATCATAGAAAGATTTTGGAGAGGGCTCTTTTGATTGGTTTCAGTAAGCAGCCTCCCAGAACATCCTAGCAACTGTAAAGCAACGCTCTAAAAAAAACATTTAGAACACCTCATCAATGGCATAGCACCTACGAAGCACACCCATTGTGACGGTGAGTTTTGCGTGGGCAAGCATCACTCACATTTTTTCAGAATATGTAAAAATCTAGTTAAATGTTTGTGTTTCTGCATGTACAGTTGAAGTCAGAAGTTTACATACACCTTATCCAAATACATTTAAACTCAGTATTTCACATTTCCTGACATTTAATCGTGGAAAACTTTGCCTGTCTTAGGTTAGCTGGGATCACTACTTTATGTGAAGAATGTGAAATGTTAGAATAATAGTAGAGAGAATGATTTATTTCATCTTTTATTTCTTTCATCACATTCCCAGTGGGTCAGAAGTGTACATACACTTTGTTAGTATTTGGTAGCATTGCCTTTAAATTGTTTAACTTGGGTCAAACTTTTTGGGTAACCTTCCACAAGCTTCTCACAATAAGTTGCTGAAATTTTGGCCCATTCCTCTAGAAAGAACTGGTGTAACTGAGTCAGGTTTGTAGGCCCCCTTGCTCACACATGTTTTTTCTTTCCTCATGATGCCATCTATTTGTGAAGTGCATCAGTCCCTCCTGCAGTAAAGCACCCCCACAACATGATGCTGCCACCCCCATGCTTCACGGTTGGGATGGTGTTCTTCGACTTGCAAGCCTCACCCTTTTTCCTCCAAACATAAAGATAGTCATTATAGCCAAACATTTACATTTTGTTTCATTAGACCAGATGACATTTCTCCAAAAAGTAAGCTCTTTGTCTCCATGTGCACTTGCAAATTGTAGTCTGGCCTTTTTATGGAGGTTTTGGAGCAGTAGCTTCTTCCTTGCAGAGCAGCCTTTCAGGTTATATCGATATAGGACTCGTTTTACTGTGGATATAGATACTTGTCTACCTGTTTCCTCCAGCATCTTCACAAGGTCCTTTGCTGAAAAATGTCTCGTGTCATGCTCAAAGTAGATGTCCTAAATGACTTGCCAAAACTATAGTTTGCTAATATTAAATCTGTGGAGTGTTTAAAAAATAAGTTTTAATGACTTCAATCTAAGTGTATGTAAACTTCTAATTTCAGCTGTATCTGTCAGGTTGTGTGTGTGTGTGTGTGTGTGTGTGTGTTATGATTGTTAACCTATGCCACCAAATATTGGTGCAATTGTACTACATAGCAAAACACAACCTAGTGATAATGATGTTAAATTAACCTGTAGTCCTTAATTATCAGCATATTCTCTCTCTCTCTCTCTCTCTCTCTCTCTCTCTCTCTCTCTCTCTCATCTCCTCTCTCTCTCTCTGGATAATATCCTCTAACAATTATGTTGCTCTTGCACTGGGTTCAGTAATATCTCGCTGGAAATTACATACTTTCAGGAAACTAATGAACATTAATTTGCTGTTCATTGATGATAATTATTGGGATTGGCTTAAACAAAGCTCTAATACTAAGCATTCAACTTCAGTGTGCTACACATCCGGCACCGTTTGTGCTATAGACATGAATTATACATCAAAGCATGGGCTTATTAAGGAGTGGTGTTATTATTTTTCTAAGCAATCAGATATACAATTTTCACCTGGTGGATGATAAAAAGGCAATTTTTAAATTTAAATCTCTTATATATTTTGGTCAGGGTTCTTGTTTTTTGTCAGGTTGTTCCTTCTCTTCTCTTGTAGTTAGTGTGCATTTCCTGTGATCTATAATGTTGACAACACAACAAACAAGTATGTCATTGAGACTTTGGGGGTAAACTCTTTTGGGCCAATAAACAACCAACTGAAAACCACCCAGAATACCTTAGCAATGGCATAGCAACATGCTCAAAAAACACTCTGTGGAAATATAATCACTGCACTAAAGCTGGTTAGATGAACATTAATTAGATATGCAGTGCTCCAAACGATCATTCTGTCTGTCTGGACATGTAAGAAACTGCAGTGAGACGGCGACAGAGAGACTGACATCATCCTGACCATCTGCTGCTCTTGTTATGAATCGCTGCTCGTTGAAAGTTTCCGCATGTTTCCTACACGTTCAACGGCGCATAACATTTCCCATTCTCTAATGTGCTGATGTCATTATTTACTAAGCACATTTGCATAAAATATTTGTCATCAGCAGGATTGGTGCCAAAATGTGTTGATATGTAAAATGTTTTCATGCTTACAAAAATGAAACCTTAGGTGGAAGTAGATTTTGTGCTACAGTAAATTTACACATGTGTGCCATCAAATAAAGTTAAGCAAGTAAAACTCTTTCAAGCATCCTATGTAGTAAAACCAGAAAGATTTCAGGTAGTTCACTAACTTTATTCATCAACATTTAATTCAGCTAATAATCACAGAATTAAAGTCGAACATGCCCGCATAACGGAAAAGTGTACAACCTTTCCCCTCCGATGGGAAATCGCTGGCCTTTTAGACTCTGCATCTCTGCAGCTGCTGAACTTCATATCAAGAGGATTCATATTGTTCAGACCCAGAGGAGAAAATGACCTTTCAAAAATTTAATTATGTGGTTTGATGACCCCATCTGACCTGTGTTTTGAGATCTCATCCACAGATTTATAAGAATGGATGGAGGTCAAGGAATAGAACAGACTAGGAGTTTGAAACAGCGGCTAAAGTTGAAGAATTCAGCAGAAGTTAGATCAAAAGCAAACAAAATAGGTAACAAAAACACATAAAAAAATAAATAAAATAAAAATCAAAAGTGGTAATAAAAGCACACACAAAAAAAAAAAAAAAAAAAAAAAAAAAAAGCAAATGAAAGATGTTACAACCCCAAAAAACAAAAGCAAATGAAAGAGCAAGCAAAAGCACTCTAAACAAAAGCACTTTAAAAACATAATTAATTGAAAGATTAACAAAAGCACATAAAAAGCAAACGAAAAAGGTATGAAAAGCACATAAAAACAAAAGCAAAAGAAAGAGGTAATAAAAACACATAAAAAGCAAATGAAAGAGCTAATAAAATCATACAGAAAAGCACCCTAAAAAGCAAATGAAAGGGGTGAAAAAGCTCAGTAAGCACACAAAAAACAAAAGCAAATTAATGAGGTAACAAAAGCACACAAAACAAAAGAAAAAGGTAACAAAACCACCTTCAAAACAAAAGAGCTATCAAAAGCACACAAAAAAAAAAAAACAAAGCAAATGAAATAAGTAATAAAAGCACACAAAAAACAAAAGAGCTAACAAAAACACACAAAAGCAAAAGCAAACAAAAGAGGTATCAAAAGTACCCCTAAAATAAAAGCGAACAAAAGAGCTAAGAAAACACACACCCAAAAGTAAACTAAAGAGTTAACAAAAGCACATTAAAAACAAAAGCAATCAAGAGGTAAGAAAAGCACATAAAAAAGTAATAAACGAGTTAATAAAAGCACACAAAAACAAAAGCAAATGAAAGAGCTAAGAAAAGCACACAAAAAACAATAGCAAATGAAAGAGCTAAGAAAACACACACACAAAAGCAAACTAAAGAGTTAATAAAAGCACACAAAAAAAACAAAAGCAATCGAAAGAGGTATCAAAATCACCCCTAAAATAAAAGCAAACAAAATAGCTAACAAAATCACACAAAAAACAAAAGCAAACAAAAGAGCTAAGAAAACACACACCCAAAAGCAAACTAAAGAGTTAACAAAAGCACATTAAAAACAAAAGCAATCAAAAGAGGTGAGAAAAGCACATAAAAAAGTAACAAATGAGTTCATAAAAGCACACAAAAACAAAAGCAAACAAAAGAGCTAACAAAACACGCAAAAAAACAAAAGCAATCGAAAGAGGTATCAAAAGCACCCCTAAAATAAAAACAAACAAAATAGCTAACAAAATCACACAAAAAACAAAAGCAAACAAAAGAGCTAAGAAAACACACACCCAAAAGCAAACTAAAGAGTAAACAAAAGCACATTAAAAACAAAAGCAATCAAAAGAGGTAAGAAAAGCACATAAAAAAGTAACAAATGAGTTCATAAAAGCACACAAAAACAAAAGCAAACGAAAGAGCTAAGAAAAGCACACAAAAACAAAAGCAAATGAAAGAGCTAAGAAAAGCACACAAAAACAAAAGCAAACAAAAGAGCTAACAAAACACGCAAAAAAACAAAAGCAATCGAAAGAGGTATCAAAAGCACCCCTAAAATAAAAACAAACAAAATAGCTAACAAAATCACACAAAAAACAAAAGCAAACAAAAGAGCTAAGAAAACACACACCCAAAAGCAAACTAAAAAGTAAACAAAAGCATATTAAAAACAAAAGCAATCAAAACAGGTAAGAGAGTTAATAAAAGTATACAAAAACAAAGCAAAAGAAAGAGGAAATAAAAACACATAAAGAGCAAACGAAAGAGCTAACAAAAGTGCACAAAAAAACGTCCTGGTTACTTGCATAACCTCCGTTCCCTGATGGAGGAAACGAGACGTTGTGTCGATGTAGTGACACTAGGGGTCACACTTGGGAGCCCGAAACACCTCTGGTCTTTGATAAAAGGCCAATGAAAATTGGCAAGTGGTATTCGCATACCACTCCCCCGGACATACGGGTATAAAAGGAGCTGGTATGCAACCACTCATTCAGGTTTTGTGCTGAGGAGCCGAGACAAGGTCCCGGTCAATTCAGCGGGTAGTTCAGCATTGTGGCAGGAGGGAACACAACGTCTCATTCCCTCCATCAGGGAACAGAGGTTACGCAAGTAACCAGGACGTTCCCTATCTGTCACTCACTCGACGTTGTGTCGATGTAGTGACACTAGGGGTCCCTATACGAAACGCCGCAACTGGCTGAACTGTGTTACGTGAACTGGCAGTGTGTGATGGACAGACCACTGTGTGCCTCGTAGTCAGTGCTCCAGGCTGACACGTAACCTCCCCCAATGCTGTTATGAGTGTCGAATGGCCCTTTGGGGACAAGTCGACTGCCCAAAAGACCTCTTATCCTCTTTTTTTTTCTCCCCCCCTCCAAAAAAGGAATTAACCGACTGGGGCCACCAGGTCTAGTCGGGGGGGTGTCACTCCCAAGGGGAAGACACCACGGAGACCACACCCGGCCCAGAGATTGGGGGGGGTATTCTGAGTAGAAATATGTCACATGGTCTTGCCGAGCTTTGTCGGAAGTATGCCATGTGGAGAAGTCCCATGGTAGGTCCTACCCTACGGGGGAGGAGTTTCTACGAGCATGGTGACTGGGGCAGAGGGGTCTCTGCCTAAGGAAGACACAGTTTACCAACAGGGAAACGAATTAGCGGAGATATATGTCACATGGGGTTACCTACGGGGAACCACCACATGCGGAGCACCTACCCCAGTACAGGGCTTAGTTAGCACGTGTACTGAGCCGGCAGCGAGTTTCTCCGCAAATTTGTCTGCCACAGGGCTCGGAGGAAATCATCCAGGGAACACAGTTTGTGAACACTACTGGGAGTCAACAGCACACGTCTTCAGCTCAGGGGAGGTGCAAGGCGCTATGCGCAAGCGATATACCTGGCCAGCTGTCCCGGACTTACCTGCTTGTGCGTGCCACTACACGGGACGAAACCGGTTCCACCTGGATATTGTAGAACCTCGCAAAGGTGTTAGGTGTTGCCCAGCCCGCTGCTCTGCAGATGTCTGTTAGAGAGGCGCCACTGGTCAAGGTCCAGGAGGCTGCTACACCTCTGGTAGAATGTGCTCGTAGCCCTGCCAGGGGCGGCACATCCTGGGCGTGATTTGCCATTGTTATGGTGTCAATGAGCCAGTGGGCGATCCTCTGCTTGGAGACAGCACTTCCTTTCCGCTGTCCACCAAAGCAGAAAAAGAGCTGCTCAGAGACTCTAAAGCTCTGCGTGCGATCCAAATAGATGCGTAAAGCTCGTACTGGACACAGCAACATCAGGTCTGGGTCTGCTTCCTCCTGGGGCAGCTCTTGCAGGTTCACCACCTGGTCCCTAAAAGGGGTCGTGGGAACCTTGGGCACATAGCCCGGTTGAGGTCTCAGGATCACGTGAGAGTAGCCCGGACTGAACTAGAGGCATGTTTCGCTGACAGAGAACACTTGCAGGTCTCCTACCCTCTTGATGGAAGTGAGCGCAGTCAGGAGGGCAGTCTTCAAAGAGAATGCCTTAAACTCAGCTGACTGCAAGGGCTCAAAGGGGGCTCTCCGTAGACCCTGAAGAACTACAGAGAGGTCCCATGAGGGTTCGAGGCGCGGTCTGAAGGGATTCAACCTCTCAGGAACCTGATGATCAGGTCGTGCTTCCCTAAGGACTTACTGTCCACTGTGTCGTGGTGTGCCACTATAGCGGCTATATACACCTTCAAGGTGGAGGGGGACAGCCGCCCTTCCAACCTCTCCTGCAGGAAGGAAAGCACCGATCCAACTGCGCATCTCTGGGGGTCTTCGTGTTGGGAAGAACACCACTTAGTGATTAGACGCCACTTAAAGGCATACAGGCACCTCGTAGAGGGGGCCCTAGCCTGAGTGATCGTGTCTACCACCGCGGGTGGTAAGCCGCTTAAGTCTTCCATGTTCCAGCCAGTCATGGAGATTCCAGAGGTCTGGTCGTGGGTGCCAAATGGTGCACCGTCCCTGAGAAAGAAGGTCCTTCCTCAGGGTAATTTGCCAGGGGGGGCTGTCACGAGGAGCGTGAGGTCCGAGAACCATGTCTAGGTGGGCCAGTAGGGTGCTACCAGGATGACCTGCTCCTTGTCCTCCCTGACCTTGCATAGGGTCTGTGCAAATAGGCTCACTGGGGGGAACGCATATTTGCGAAGTCCAGGGGGCCAGCTGTGTGCCAGCACGTCTATACCAACGGGTGCCTCGGTCAGGGCATACCAGAGCGGGCAGAGGGAGGATTCTTGGGAGGTGAACAGATCTACCTGTGCCTGCCCGAATCGACTCCAAATCAGCTGGAACACCTGAGGGTGGAGACTCCACTCTCACCTGAGGGTAACCTGCCGTGACAGCGTGTCCGCTGCAATGTTGAGGTTTTCTGGGATGTGAGTGGCTCGCAGCGACTTGAGGTGCTGCTGACTCCAGAGGAGGAGACGGCAGGTGAGTTGTGACATACAACGGGAGCACAGAACGCCTTGACGGTTGACATATGTACCATTGCCATGTTGTCTGTCCGAACTAACACATGCTTGCCCTGGATCAACGGCCGAAACCTCTGCACGGCAAGCAGAATTGCAACTTGAGGCAGTTGATGTGCCAACGTAGCCGCGGGCCCGTCCATGAGCCGGCGGCTGCGTGCCCGTTGCATACAGCGCCCCAGCCCATTTTGGAGGCATCTGTCATAACCACGACGCGCCTGGAGACCTGCTTTAGGGGAACGCCTGCCCGTAGAAACATGAGATCAGACCAAGGGCTGAAGAGGTGGTGAAAGATCGGCGTGTTGGCCACGCGATGTGTTCTGTGGCACCATGCCCATCTCAGGACTCGAGTCTGAAGCCAGTGTTGAAGCGGTCTCAAATGCATCAACCTGAGCGGATTGGCCACCGCTGAGGATTCCATATGCCCCAGGAGCCTCTGAAACAGTTTCAGTGGAACCACTGTCTTCTGTCTGAACACCTTCAAACAGGTCAGCACCAAATGTGCGCGCTCGTTCGTGAGGTGCGCCGTCAACTAGACTGAGTCCAACTCCAAGCCACGAAAAGAGATGCTCTGAACCGGGAGGAGCTTGCTCTTTTCCCAGTTGACCCGAAGCCCTAGTCGACTGAGGTGTGAGAGCACCAGGTCCCTGTGTGCACACAACACATCCCGAGAGTGAGCTAGGATTAGCCAATCATCGATATAGTTGAGGATGCGAATGCCCACTTCCCTTAGCGGGGCAAGGGCTGCCTCTGCGACCTTCGTGAAGATGCGAGGGGACAAGGACAGGCCGAAAGGGAGGACCTTGTACTGATACGCCTGATCCTCGAATGCAAACCGCAGGAAGGGTCTGTGTCGAGGTAGAATCGAGACGTGGAAGTACGCGTCCTTCAGGTCTACCGCCGCAAATCAATCTTGATGCCAGATGCTCGCTAGAATATGCTTTTGCGTTAGCATCTTGAATGGGAGTCTGTGTAAAGCCCGGTTCAGTACTCGCAGGTCCAAGATTGGCCGCAAACCACCACCTTTCTTTGGTACAATGAAGTAGGGGCTGTAAAACCCCCTCTTCATCTCAGCCGGAGGGACAGGCTCTATCGCATCCTTCCGTAGGAGGGTAGCGATCTCCACGTACAAGGTAGCGGCGTTTTCGCCCTTCACCGAGGTGAAGTGGACGCCGCTGAACCTGGGCGGACACCTGGCGAACTGAATCGCGTAGCTGAGTCGGATGGTCCAGACGGTCCGGACCAGCCATCGCGACGGGTTGGAAAGCGCAAGCCACGCGTCCAAGCTCCAGGCGAGGGGGACCAAGGGGACAATCTTGTCAGACATACTGGTGGGTGGGGCCTCACGGCGGGGTGGAGCCTGAGGTGCCACGCCGTGTCGTGGCCATGCTGAGTTCAGTGACATCGAAGCATTTACCTGGCTCCTTGTGACCACCCCCGGAACAGCCTGGGACAGTGGAGGAAGAGGCCTGACCTTGTGACCCGTGGAGACTGTCACATCGGGGGCAGATTTGTGCCACCACTCTTGCTGAACTCTTGGGTACCGCAGCCACTTGGGCATGTGGTGCAATTAAATGCAAAGGTAACAAAAAGATTCTCCTCCCGGCCCTCCACTGGGGGATGGAGTGGTCTGCTTACCAGCTCCAGAGCAGCGGGTTTCATTGTCCCTGGGTTGCCCGTCTCAGGGGCACTTCGAAGCCTTACACGGGTTCTTGGCGGCCGACCGTGAGACAGGTGGTGTCTGCTTCTGCTCCACGCTGGGGCCGGGCCGCAGGGGCGGGCTGCGGCGGAGCCAGTGCAGTCACCGCAGGGGGATGCCCTTGGCAACGAGCAAATGGGGTGCGGGATCTTGAGCCACGCTGGGGCAGGATGTGCCGGATAGCCTCTGTCTGCTGCTTCACCTCTGAGAACTGCTGGGCAAAGTCCTCGATGGTGTCGCCGAACAGGCCAACCTGGGAAATGGGGGCAGCAAGGAACCATGCCTTGTTGGCCTCTCCCATCTCAACCAGGTTGAGCCAAAGGCGGCGCTCCTGGACCACCAAGGTGGACATCGCCCGCCCGAGAGACCGCACCATGTCCTTCGTCACCCGGAGAGCGATATCGGTCACAGAGCACAGCTCCTGCATCAGTCCCAGGGCGGAACTACCCTCGTGCAGTTCCTTTAGCACCTTGGCTTGGTGGACTTGCAGGAGAGCCATGGCATGCAGGGCGGAGGGTTTCACTCTAGCCCGATGCTACCGGCTGCCTGGGAAAGCATGTCCATCATCTCTGCCTCAGCCTGTGACTGGGCGACCGCACCCAAAGGGAGGAGCCCAGCTGAGACTTCCACGTCCGACTGGAAGAGCCCGCTCTCTGATGCTGCGCTCGAGAGCTCATCACCTTCGCGGGCTCCGAATAAGAGATCGAACTCGCCGTGAGACAAGCCGGCAGTCTCATCTGGAAGCCCAATCGGGGCAGAAGAGTGTGCTGGGGAATGGGAGGTCCGTGGGGGGATACCCGGCGGAGATGGTCCCATTGGGGTCCCCAAATTGCCTATGGGTAGAAGGACCGAGGTGGGGAGCCTCTTGGGTGGCTTTCTTTCTTATGAAGGCAAGCCGCGACCGAATCGTTGCCATGGACATGTTCTCGCAATGAGTACATGACCCATCCACGAACGCTGTCTCCATGTGGGTAGTGCCCAGACACGAAAGACAGTGATCGTGGCCGTCAGAAGGCGAGAGATAACGACCGCAACCAGGAATAGCACACAAATGGAAAGGCATCTTTAAAAAGACGCGTCTTTAAAAAGACATTCCGTGTGTTCCGCTCTCTAAGTGAAATATACTCTTTTATTTCTGCCGAAGTGCCCAGGGGTGTTCTCTGCAGTGCACCAGTGCAGAGGGGGGAGAAGCTGCTGAAATGCGCCGTCAGATCCAGCAGAGGTGAATGAACAGCCGTGGGAATTCAGCTCAGTGAGCATCGACCGTTCGGCTCCGAAGAGAAAATCTGAATGAGTGGTTGCATACCAGCTCCTTTTATACCCGTATGTCCGGGGTATGCAAATACCACTCGCCAATTTTCACTGGCCTTTTTTCAAAGACCAGAGGTGTTTCAGGCTCCCAAGAGTGACCCCTAGTGTCACTACATCGACACAACATCGAGTTGGATATACATTTGTATAGCAAATGAAAGAGCTAACAAAAGCACATAAAAGCAAAAGAAAGAGGTATCAAAAGCATATACAAAAGCAACTGAGAGAGCTAACAAAAGTACACACACACACACACACAAAAATACATAAAAATAAAACACCCTAAAAAGCAAATGAAAGCACACAAAAAATAAAAGCACACAAAAAACAAAAGCAAACGAAAGACATGGGCATCATTGATGGGTGGGAGGGGTGGGACATGTCCCACTCACCTTTTGCCTTTGGCAATTTTGTCCCTACCACTTTTTGAAATAGCTTTCGTAAGGAAAGTGTCTAAGGTGGAAGAAATATCTCCAGTTCTTGAGCAGGAGTTTCCATTTTGTTTGTGTGTATTATATATAATAAGTGATGTAACAGATAAAGGACGGGCAAGGAGGAGGCAGGAACCGGCTGAACAGTATAAATAAGGTTTAATAAAAACTCAACATAAAAACTTAAAACAAACACGAACACACAGCGCGGCCGTGTGCATCTCTCACTCTCGAACTGGCGCCTCCGGCTAGTCTTTATGTGAGTCTTTATCTAACCAGCTGATTAGCCCGATTCAGGGCCGGCCATGTGTCCTCACGAGCCGGCCCTGCCCTCCTCATCACACTCCTCCATCGCCTGTCTCAGGCTGGGGAAACCCCCTGGAGGGGAGGACGTTGCCCTTATGGCCGTGCCTGCTGGCAGGTCTTCCCCGACTTTTAGAGCCCTAGGAGAGACGAGGGGAGGGAAGGGGGAGAGGGAAAGATCGAGGTGGAGTGACAGAGAGAGAGAGAGAGAGAGAGAGAGAGAGAAAAACTTGCTCGCTGGCTCCCGGACACGCTGTCGCACGGTCCTCAACCGCTCCTCCGCCCTCTGGTGGACACCAGCTTGCTCCTCCCCCGGCGGACAGCAGCGGGTCCTCTGGCCCTCCTCCTCATCACAAGTGACAATTCAGCACTGGAGTTTGTTATAATGAGTACAAGTTGCAGCTGTTATCAATGATTTTGTTTGACAGCTGGCAATCTGCTCATGCACCTATTCACACGCTCAACTACCTGCTCCGTTGTAGAGGAGCTCCTGCTCCTTTCCAGTAAATTGCAAAGCAAAATGACAGAAGTGTCCCCACCAAAGGCAGAGCGCATTTATGCCACACTGGGCATGGGCATAGGGTTGGGGCATTGGCTTATGGCTGCTAAGATCACTGTGATGACCGTTCAGGTGCGGTGGGGGAGTGCCACCCATGGTGAAGTGCACGTGAACGTAACATGTTACTAAACCTAACGAAAACCTGAAATAAATTTGTAAAATAAAAGAATACATTCAGTATAGTGAAGTATTAGATCCTGTGTGACTGTTTTGTCATTCTTTATGCTAGAGATGTTGATTATTTCATTTTTTAAAGACTTTTCATTGTTACAGCACCGGCCTATTCACAAGGTTTTACGCACCTTGTTCAAGTTCAGCTGTGAATTCACTTCATTCTGTGCAGATGTAAGTAGCAATATTAGATTTATGTTGTTAATATAGCTTATTAATGTAATTTATATAGGCTGCGTTAACCTGCCAAGTGCTTTAGTTTATTGTGTTCAGCTCTATATTTCCCGCAGCTCAGATGCCCCATCTCCTCAACTGGATCATTTGACAAGGTTTTATTTAAAAAGGCTTTTCTGCTTTTAAAACATTGTCAGTGCTTTATCTTGCAGTGTTATTTATATCTTCATGTGCATATTTCCATGTAGTTGTTAATGGGAATAAGAAGAAGAAGAAAACACCTCATACATGTTTGTCAGTAATTTCATTGACAGAAATTGTATTCAGTGTGGCTGGAAACATTGTAACTCCAGACAGACAATGATTACTGTAAAAACATCTGACAATTGTAAAGCTTTCAGCCAAGGTTGGGCAGAACCATTTAATTACTGTCCGGCTGTTTACTGATATTTAGTTGTGTTTAATATTCAAATATAGTTATATTAAAAGATTTTGACTTTCTGGAATATTTTTACCCGGTGATGTTACTGACATAAAAGAGGCTTGGTTTTTAATGTTAAAGTTTTTTTTAATGTTATCATTGGTATTTCATATTATATGATATTTTATAAAAGGTTTAATTTTTATTCCATGTCACTAAAGTTTGCGGGTTATTTTTCTAACCCAGAATGATTTTGTTGGGTTATTTTCACAGTGTTGGGTAGTTTTTGACCCAACCTGCTGGGTTAAAATGTGTAACCCAACTTTGCTGGGTTAGTTTAACCCAACGTGTGTTCTGTCCAATATTTACCCAGCGCTGGGTTGCCAATTGGGATATTTTTAACGCAGACAAATTTAGAGTGCAATGACACACCTTTTAAAGGATTGAACGACAATCAACATGTAATTTGTGCACACTTCAAACTTACACTTATTTTCTCTGCGTGTATGTGCATGTAGAATGTCTTCATTTCTGAAATAATCTTACACTTTTAACAAATATTTAATTGTTTAGAATTTTTTATGCAATTTTTGGACATTTGAGACAGTGGATTAGTTTAGTGGATTAGATAGTGGACACCATGGATTATTTACCCAGACAAGCTGAGAGAAAAGTAAAAATAGACTCATTTAGTATGGTAAGAGCTGAAATATTGAAATTTTGAGTATGAGTGTTCTTATAATAACTTTTTGACCTTTTTCTACAATTGTATAGTGAGGCTTCTCAAAAAAGAGTGGATATCTATGGGCGGAGTTGGGGCTCCCCCTGCCTATCAGATCTGTATATTATGCGATAGAAAAAAAATTTTTCTGGTGTTAGAGGAAGGATAGTAGAGACCAAAAGTAGAGAGACAGAGCAAACAAAGCCTTTACTAAAAGCTTTTGAAGCTTTTTAATGAGATTTTTGAAGCTGTGTTGGGACGTCCCCTGCCTTTCAGGTCTGTATATCAGTGTTGTAGTACTCGAGACCAATTTTTGAAGGTCTCGTCTCGGAATCGGCCACATTTTTACTCGATCTTGTCTCGGTCTCAGACAAAGAGGACTCGGGATTTTATTTCAAGATCGGTCACGGGGATATCACTAAATTGCCTGTGCATTGTCTGATTTGTTTGATAACCTCATTACAGTGATTGGATATGCAGCTTCCTGCTTCAAATGCAAGCAATAACTTGACTCAGTTCTAATTTGAAATTTCTGTTACTGTTAACGGCTGTCACCCCTCCCCAACCCCCTTCACATGCACTCCAAGAAAGTGAATGCGGGAGACAGGAGAAGAAACTGTGGCTGTCTGAGAGATGACAGCCAAATCTTCTGTAACACAATTTGGCTACCTAAACCAGTGTTTCCCAACCACTGTGCCGTGAAAGATTGTCAGGTGTGCCATGGAAACTTATCAAATGGTGTGGCAGAGGCCTCCTCTTTGGCACCCTCCCAGCCTAGAAACAGACCTGCACAGCATAGAGTTATGAACAGATGTGGCTTACTTGTCGCGTTTCTCTCATGAAACATAAAAGGAATATGAGAAACTGTAACAAATGATTACTAAAAGCAAATTCTCCTGTTTTAAACAAATCCAAAAACATTGTGATACAATGTGTAGATTCTGAGGTACTGTCATCTTAACGGAGTGCATTTGACATCTGAACCGGTGAATGGAGGCCAGGCGGCTGTTCTCGGGTCATTAGTGCCTTCCAGATCCAACCTCTGTCAGTGTGACTTATGACGCAATTTTGACCCGGTGTGACTTATAGTCAGGTGCGACTTTATTTCCGGAAAATACAGTAAATAAATAATAAAATAATAAAAATGTTGAAATAATTGATTTGCTGTGCCGTTAATTAGCAAGAACAAATCTACAAATTGGAAAAGACACAAATTTGTTGGTTTTTCATTACCCAGTTAGCGCTCTTGGCATCTGTGACCTCATTATACAGTGCACCTATGTTACTTGCGTTTTTTGCATAGACGAATTTCAAACATTACAAGTTTACACTACTAAGACAGACAGATGGTAAAACTTGGAAAAGGAGTGTTGAATAAAGATGGTTAAGTTTATTAAAAGGTCAATTTGACCCTTAAGGACAACTAGGGACTTGATCGTTAAGACCACAGAAGGGTTAATTTTTCGCAAGCCAGCAAAAGTGATATACCAGGTTTAAATCCCAGTTGCGCTGACGGGGCATGCTGTAACACTGCAATTAGAAAAAACGATATGCAGTTCCATGCAGTCAGATATGTAATGTACATAATTCCCCTTAATGCGTGCATGTGTGTGTGTGTGTGTGTGTGTGCAAGTCAAATCATTTTTATTTGTATAGCGCTTTTCACAACACACATCATTTCAAAGCAGCTTTACAGAAAATCATGTATTACCAGAAAATGAAACTGTAATATCTATAAAGTCTTAAGAGTGATCATTGCATTGTTTGATTAAATATGATTGTAAATTGTGTATAAAAATTTAATAATTAAATAATATTGTATTTAGAACCCCTGTGAGCAAGCTGAAGGCGACTGTGGCAAGGAACACAAAACTCCATAAGATGTTTGTTAATGGAGAAAAATAACCTTGGGAGAAACCAGACTCACTGTGGGGGCCAGTCCCAATATTACTTACTTATGTGCAGTGCAGGTCATGGTTTAAAATTATTAAACTAAGTAAGTATTGTATTATTGCATATGATGTATCCCATGTCTTATGGTTGGAACTGGCATCAGTTCATCCTATGAAGTCCATCGTAATAGACTGAAGTGATGTCTGGCTGGTACCGGCTGCATTTAGTCATCATCACACAGCAACATGTAGCAGTGGAGTCCAACACCAAGCAGGAACAGAGCTGAATCTGGCCGGCTCTGGTAACCTCGGGATATGAATCCCAAGGTTGAGACTGGGAAACAAATATAATAATATTACTGTAGATGCCATTAAATTTATTGCAGAGTTATAGATTGTGATAAATGTTTCTGGTTCCAGCAGACCTAACTAAAGCAGCCTAATTGTGAGTTGAAGGATAGATTAGGTGTATGCCTGACTGAACAGATGAGTCTTTAGTCTAGACTCTAGTGTGTGTGTGTGTGTGTGTGTGTTTCTGTGTGTGATCAATCCATGCATTATTTCAGCCAATACTGTGGCGTTGTTGTGCATTTATTGTCGTGTCAAAATGATTGCTATAATATATATATGACTAAGATAATAAATGGCTTATATTGACTATATTTCAGTTTATCTTCTATTTATTCTAATTAGATCAGATATAGTTGTTAGAGGGCTATTTTAAGCTGTCATAATTGTCATGTTACATTGTGCCCCTCAGCAGTTACAATTGTAACCGTATTTTGTAACATTTCACTTTCTTTTTTTCCCAAGTAGATAGCAAAAAATGTATAAACTGTATTTATGAAACAAGTCCACATATTTGTACCAAGTAATTTCAAGTCAAGTCATATTTATTTGTATAGCGCTTTTTGCAATACACATCGTTTCAAAGCAGCTTTACAGAAAATCATGCATAACATAAAATTAAACTGTAATATCTATAAAGTCTTAGAATCATCATTGTGTAGTTTGATAAAATATGATTGTAAATTGTGCATAAAAATTAAGTAATAACTGTATTTAGAGCCCCAGTGAGCAAGCTGAAGGCGACTGTGGCAAAGAACACAAAACTCCATAAGATGTTTGTTAATGGAGAAAAATAAGCTTGGAAAAAACCAGGCTCACTGTGGGGGCCAGTTCCCCTCTGGCTAAACATCATGAATATAATGCCAATATTAGTTATTTGTGTGCAGTGCAAGTCATGGTTTAAGATTAGTAAACCAAGTAAGTGTTAAGGGTCAGTGTTTAAAAAAAAAAAAAAAGTTTTTATGAACTGTAAGATTAATGACCAATGTCTTTGAAGTCCGTCCTGCAGAAGTTCACCTAGATGCACTGTCCTTTGTTAGTTGACTGAAGAAGTGTAACAATGCGCTGGTGCTGGCAATGACGAAGATGATGACGTGAAGAACCCAAGTGCAATTTTATTGACAAACGTGATATCCAAAAAAAGACTAATTACAAACGTGAAACATAAACTTGACTTAAAACTTGACTTGACTGTAAACTTTGTCAAAGTTATATATCACAATACCTGGCAACCAACAATGGAAAACACAAGGGCTTAAATACTTGGACATGGGAGAACATAAATCAGTGAACAAACAGAACTCTAAACAAGATAATCAAACAATAAACCAATAAAAACAAGACACATGAACATGAAGGGAAAACAGGACATCACATGACTAGGAACACATGACATGAAACAGGAACTAAACTACAAAATAAAAGACAAGAAATACATGAACACACACATAAAACATTACATGAAGGGTTTTGTTGGCAGTTAAATGATAGTCTATGTATTCCATTTCAAGAGTGTAGTCCATCAATAGACAAAGGTGATGCAGGCAGTGATCAATGATGAGATGCATCGTAGTTCAACCAGCAGATCATTTCAGTGAGGTTTGGTGGGGTCCATCCTAAATCCAAGGTTCAGGCAGTGGCATATGAAGTATCCCATGTCTTACAGTTGGAGTTGGCATCAGTTCATCCTCTGAAGTCTATCATAAAAGAATGAAGTGATGTCTGGCTAGCACCGGCTGCATTTAGTCATCATCACTCAGAGACACATGGCAGTAGAGTACAACACCAAGCAGGAACGGAGCTGGAGCTGGATCTGGATCTGGCTGGCTCTGGTAACTTTGGGATATGAATCCCGAGGTTGAGACATGGAAACAAACAGAATAATATTAACGTACAGTGGCATGCAAAAGTTTGGGCACCCCTGATCAAAATTTCTGTTGCTGTGAATAGCTAAGCGAGCAAAAGATGGCCTGATTTCCAAGAGGCTTAAAGTTAAAGATGACACATTTCTTTAATATTTTAAGCAATTTTATTTTTTTATATTAATCTTTTACAGTTTCAAAATAACAAAAAAGGAAAAGGGCCCAAATCAAAAGTTTGGGCACCCTGCATGGTCAGTACTTAGTAACACCCCCTGGCAACTATCACAGCTTGTAAAAGCTTTTTGTAGCCAGCTAAGTGTCTTTAAATTTTTGTTTGGGGGATTTTCACCCATTCTTCCTTGCAAAAGGCTTCTAGTTCTGTGAGATCCTTGGGCCGTCTTGCATGCACTGCTCTTTTGAGGTCTATCCACAGATTTTCAATGATGTTTAGGTCAGGGGACTGTGAGGGCCATGGCAAAACCTTCAGCTTGCTCCTCTTGAGGTAGTCCATTGTGGATTTTGAGATGTGTTTAAGATCATTATCCTGTTGTAGAAGCAATCCTCTTTTCATCTTCAGCTTTTTTACAGATGGTGTGATGTTTACTTCCAGAATTTGCTGGTATTTAATTTAATCCAATCTTTCCTCTACCAGTGAAATGTTCCCCTGTGCCACTGGCATCAACACAAGCCCAAAGCATGATCGATCCACCCCGTGCTTAACAGTTGGAGAGGTGTTCTTTTCATGAAATTCTGCAACCTTTTTTTTCCAAACATACCTTTGCTCATTGCGGCCAAAACATTATATTTGAACTTCATCAGTCCGCAGGACTTGTTTCCAAAATGCATCAGGCTTGTTTAGATGTTCATTTGCAAACTTCTGACACTGAAATTTGTGGTGAGGATGCAGGAAAGGTTTTCTTCTCATGACTCTTCCATGAAGGTCATATATGTGCAGGTGTCGCTGCACAGTAGAACAGTGCACCACTACTCCAGAGTCTGCTAAATCTTCCTTAAGGTCTTTTGCAGTCAAAAAGGGGTTTTGATTTGCCTTTATAGCAATCCTACGAGGAGTTCTCTCTGAAAGTTTTCTTGGTCTTCCAGACCTCAACTTGAACTCCACCAGTCCTTTTAACTGCCATTTCTTAATTACATTATGAACTGAGGAAACAGCTACCTGAAAATGCTTTGCTATCTTCTTATAGCCTTCTCCTGCTTTGTGAGCATCAATTATTTTAATTGTCAGAGTGCTAGGCAGCTGCTTAGAGGAGCCCATGGCTGCTGATTGTTGGGACAAGATTTGAGGAGTCAGAGTATGTATAAAGCTTTGAAATTTGCATCACCTGGCCTTTCCAAACGATGATTGTGAACAAGCCATAGCCCTAACAAGCTAATTAAGGTCTGAGACCTTGGTAAAAGTTATTTGAGAGCTTAAATCTCTTGGGGTTCCCAAACTTTTGCATGGTGCTCCTTTCCCTTTTTTCACTCTAAAATTGTACAAAATAAAAATAATACACTAATATTGCTTAAAATGTTGAAAAGAATGTTTCATCTTTAACTTTATACCTTTTGGAGATCAGTTCATCTTCTACTCACTTAACTATTCACAGCAACAGAAATTTTGACCAGGGGTGCCCAAACTTTTGCATGCCACTGTAGATGTCATTCAATTTTATGCAGAGTTATAGATCATGATAGATGAGTAGCTGGTTGGTTATAAAGAAACAACACAGGGTACAAAAATATATTTTAGGGTTTTATTCTGACAGCTGTATATAAAAAAGAAGAAGAAAAAGGCAGTCGATGGGGCCATATTCTATTTTTAACAAATATAATGAAGGAAATAATGAAACTGAAATACGGAAATGTAACACAAAAATGAAATATGGTACAATTAAATACTTTAGAGGCTAATGTCAAAAGAAAATACAAACAGGGCATTAGCCTAATCATATGTTTTAGCATACATCACCTTAATACATGCTTATATAATTCACAGCATTGTTTGTATGTAAGTACTTGCTTAAATCACTCAAAGCATTTTATGCATTTAACACATGCTTAAGTCACTCAAAGAACTCCATGCATTTTCAACCAGGCTTTAAGGACATGCACAACAGCTTAAATAATAAAATTCTCATTACATGTTTTCATATATAACATGTATTACTTATCCACTAAACTGGAAAACACTCTGGGCTATAAATCATTAAATATGAGTTATGAATAATACTAAATTTACATACCCAGTCCTCACATGTGTGCAGAAATGTTGTCAAGCTCCACAAATGCAATCCATATGCATTCCTCAAAAATGATACATAGCAAACGCTCCATTTTAACTCTTCTGAACACATATTTAATGCAATTTATGAGCATCCTGTGTAAAATTATATATTTACCTAAAGAATTCTCAACCGATGAACAAAACCAGGAGCTCTCTTGCCCAGCATATGTTCTCACGTTTCTAACACGAGAGAGTGCCAGAAAACAGGTGTCACAAAACTCTGGTTCTTAAAGGGGCCATGTCCAATTTATGACTAGATTTAAATGACATGAAATTTCTCCACTTGGCTACATTCTCCCCTGCTAAAAGTCATTGTCCCCGATGACTTAATACATATTTTTCACTTCTTTAACAGCTTCTCTAAAGAACACACTACCCAGGCTTGTTAACACCTGTGTGAAGACTTCATGAATGAGTGAAATGGGTTTGAGTGTATGCCAGCATTGGTTCTTTTAGTTCTTCTTGGTGCTGGGCCAGGCTTTTTCATCTCTGGTTAAGACACTCTAGGAGATGTGCCAGTGTCAGGCTCAACCTTCTCTGGACCAGACACTCTAGGAGCTGTGTCGTTGCTAGACTCAACTCTCTCTGGTACAGAACCTTGTTCAGTGTTCTCTGAAATCAGTACAGGTTTACCTATACGGGCTTCAATGGTTGACACAGTGTTTTCAGGGTTGGTTCACATTCTCTGTGTCTTGCAGACTAGGATATGTGACATCTTCTAACACAACAAAATCAGGATCAGAATGCACCACATCAACCTGAAAAACAGATTCTCCCCTTGATTGTGGTGTTGTGGGAGAAAGGGTCAAAGGGGCAAGTCTTTCAGCAACCTTGTGTTTGGCGTATTCCCTAGCTTTTCATGAGCTTCTCTCAATCTGTCTTGGTAAATCACTAACCAATCATGTTTTCTGTCCACAGTTTACTCTTGACCTAGTAGTGCATATAATGGAAGATGCTGGTTGACTCCAAACAGCAAGTAATGTGGTGAGTATCCAGTGGTTGCAAGTGGTGTTACATTATAAGAATAACCCAACTGAGGAAGGTGTCCTGGCCAACGCTTTTTCTTTTCAGGGGGAAGTGTACAATAGATCATGGAGTGTTCTGTTAAAGCACTCACACTGAGCATTACCCTGAGGCCAATAGGGTGTGGTGTGGGTTTTCTTTACACCATACATTTTACACAGCTCAGCAATCATGTCGCTTTCAAAATTTCTGCCCTGATCAGAATGCAATCGTTCAGGCACACCATATTTCATGAACCACTCTTTCTTGGCAGTGGTCTCAGCCCTCTGATCTCAGCCCCTCACAATTAACACATTCTCATGGCCATCAGAGGCATGTTCAAGCACAGTAAAAACTACTGCCACTACTTCAAGGGGCCTTGAAGACAGAAATGGCTTAAAATGAGGATGTATCCTTGGCTGTGGCATCTTGGTTAAGATTCATCTTTGACACTTTTTGATGCCCCACACCACATCATTATACATGCCAACCCAGAAGCATCGTTGCCTCAACAAGTTTAGTGTGTGCTCAATGCCCTGATGTCGCATACTGTCATGAACTCTTTCAAGGACCTGTTCTTTTAGACATGAGGGTAAGAGCAGATGTTGACAATCACCAAGATGTTGGTCATTCACAATGCGGTAAAGCAAGCCATCCAACTTTCTAACACACTTCCACTGCTTTATCAGTGACAATACAAACTTTGATAGACCAGATTTCTCACGAGTGGTGAGCTTTTGTTTATGTTCCCAAAAGGTCCTGAAAGAACTGAGAGTGGGATATTTCATTTGAAAATCCTTCTGTTCAGCTGTTGTATAACTCAACAGAGTAGGCGTACTTCCTTGAGGGTTACTGCCTTCCTCTACTCCACACTCTAAAGCATGAATCTGTCTAACACTACAGCACTTTTCACCAGCCATCACTAAGTCAGGCTCTAAGGCTGTTACTTTGTTTATTATATTGCAAATGGCAATACAGTCATAATATTCTACATCCCCAGGAGTGGCAGGCTCCCCTGCTGATGTCTGCCTAGAGAGGGCATCAGCAGCTGCATTTTGCTGTCCTTGGTGGTATTTCACCTCAAAATCAAAGACAGATAATTTAGCAATCCATCTTTGCTCAACTGCACTGAGATTGGCCATTTTAGATGGCACAGAGGGTTGTTATCTGTGATGACCACAAGCTTGGAACCCAGCAGATAACCACAGAATTTTTCCGAGATAGCCTACTTGAGGGCCAGTAGCTCAAGCTTCATGCTACTCTAATTTATTTAATTCCTTTCTGCTTTAAGAAGTCTCTTGCTGGCATAAGCAATGACTCTTCTACACTCACCCTGCTGCTGGTATAAGACAGCACCATGGCCTTCACTGCTTGCATCAGTCTCCAATGTGAAAGGAAGATAGAAAGCTGCCTACCCTAACACAGTAGTGGAAGTAAGCTTCTCCTTCAGCAACTCAAACGCTGATTTTCACTCTGATGACCACAAAGCACTAAACTCTCTCTTTGTGGTGCCAAACTGCTTGATACACAGGTTCACTAAATCATGGAGGGGGCCAGAAATTCTTGAAAAAACCACAATTAACTTTCTGTAGTAACTACAAAACCCTAAGAATGAGCATTTATCCTTAAATGTACTGGGAATTTTCCATTGTTTGACCGCTTCAACTTTAGCTGGATCAAAACCAATACCTCGAGCTGAGATCTGATGACCTAAGAAAGTTACTTCTTACTGTAAGAAATTACACTTTTCAAGCTTAACTTTGAGACCTGTTTTTTAGTCTGTTAAAGACCAGTCTCTGCAAGTGCTCAGTTAAAGTGTGCGAGTACACTAGTATGTCATTAAGGTACACTAGCATGATCTGAAAAATTAGATCACCCATGGAAGCCTGCATAAGATGTTGAAACATCGAAGGTCCATTGCAATCCCCAAAGGGCATTCAAGAACACTCAAAGATCCCAAATGGAGCCGTAAACGCAGTCTTATGTCTGTCTTGTTCGTGGACAGTAACCTGATGATATCCACTAGCTAAATCAATGAATGAAAAGAACTTTGCTCCTTGTAATGCATCAAAGCTTTCATCTATCCTAGGCAGGTATTACACGTATTACACTTATTCACTGAACTGGAAAACACTCTGGGCTATAAATCTTTAAATAAGATATGATTAATACAAAATGTACATAACACAAAATTTTAACATACCACTCTTCTGAACACATATTTAATGCAATTTATGAGCATCCTATGTAAAATTTGATATTTACCCAAAGAATTCTCAACCGATGGACCAAACCAGGAGCTCTCTTGCCCAGCGTATGTTCTCACGTTTCTAAAATGAGAGAGTGCCGGAAAGCAGGTGTCACAAAACTCTGGTTCTTATAGGGGGCCACATCCAATTTATGACTAGAATTAAATTACATTAAATTTCTCCACTTGGCTACACATGTGTAAAATTAATGTAAAAAAAGAAAAAATACTTTGAACCCCAAGTGCATTTACACAAATTTAAGAAAACTAAAAAGCGTTAATTTGTGCCCCACTCTACCCTACTAGTGTTTGTTTGTTTAAATCACAACAAACAACTGATCCATGTATTTATTCACTGACTGACAAAATCTACTGACAGTGTTAAATGTACAGTTCAAGTTATCAAATTAATAATGCATATTTTTTATTAAAATGCTTGAATTGGTCATCGAGAATGACTATTTATTAAAACAGTAAAATATTATTTGACATAATATCATTTAACCCTTATGTAGCTTTGGGGTAAAAAATGACCCCTTTTGAATGTTGCTTCTTTAAAAAATAAATAAAACGATATCCTTCATCTCAGTGGCATGAGATTTGGTGACTTTTCCTACATTTGCTATACACACACACACACATCTATACATACACCCCAAAAAATGAGCTGGATTGTGGTGGTGTGACAAAAAAAAAAAAAAAAACACACACTCGTGGTGTTCGGGGTCAAATTCGACCCCACATAGGAAATTAATGGATGAGGCGATAAAACCGAGCATTTTTTTATTATTTATTTGTCAAATAAAATCAATAAATTAATCTCAATGCAGAACACACACACACATAAATGAAGGGGTGATATTATAGCACATCCACAATGCGTAAAACTCATGCTCACACCCACCCACACACACTCACACACAGACCGGAATGAAAAGGTGTTGGTACTATCATTACGAGGACTCTCCATAGATATAATGATTTTATACTGTGCAAACTATGTATTCTATCCTCATACCCTACATCTACCCCTCAACCTAACCCTCACAGAAACCTTTTGGCATTTTTACATTTAAAAAATAAACATGGTTTAGTATGTTTTTAAAGCTGTTGGAATTACAGGGACACTAGGGGTGTCCTCATAAACCACATTTATAGCATAATACCCTCGTAATTACTAGTTTGTAAAATGTCCTCATAATCCACAAAAACCAACTCACACAGATACACACACTCACACACACATAAATGAAAGGGTGAGGCAATAACACTTAGCACACACAAAACATGCTCACCCACATGCACGCGCACACACACACACACACACACACACACACAGATCAAATGCTGAGTTTGAGACAGTTGATTTTTATTTTATTTTTTTTTTACTGTGAGAAAGCTAACGCTTAGGGGTGGGAGAAAAATGTTATTCTAAGTCTTCTGTTTGTAGACTAAATTAATTATCACTGACCATTCCTGTTCATTGCTGTTGGTTATATTGACTTTTTTCATTAATTTAGTCTATTGACTTATTGAATTTGGATTTTTGAAATAAATGATAAATAACAAAAATCTTACTCTATGTCTTCTCTTTATAACACCATGGTTTGTAATCATAATGTGGCATCACTGCAAAAACTGACACCTCAAACCAAAAAAATGCTCAACTTAAAATAGTGATTATTTTCAAATGTTTTTGACAATGTCTAAATATCCAAATAAAGATGAGATCTAAAGAAAAATCTGTTTGCTACAAACAGGAAAATGAGTGGACCTCTGCAGCAATCTACTTGTTATAGTTGTAATTTCAGGTGATTTTAATTTAAAAGTCTCAGCCAGCAAATGGAAGCAATCTGCCCCTGATGCATGACACCTTTTTCATATTTTCTCCCTAAATTAAATTGAGAAATGTAGATCACACACACACACACACACACACACACACACACACACATTAAATTAGTTCCCACAAAGTTACATTTCCACAGGAGGGAATGTCTGCAGGAGCTAGTTTACCTGTGGCATATTTCTGTTTTCATTTGGGCTTTACCAAAACATATCAATCTCTAAACTGAGAACAGCTCTACATTTATAATTCTACATTTATAACCTGTAAGATAATAAACACAAATTCATCGTACTCAGAAAAGTTGATCAATTAAAGTCTATGCTTAAAACAATGGCATGTGAACAATTAATGAATAACTTGAACATAAAGAAGATGGCAAAATAAAGATTAATCGGATCAACAAACAGAACTTGAAGAGATGTGAAATAATTGAATGAGCTGTGTGTAAAACATTCTTTTTCATATCTGATTGGCATCAAATTGAGGCTGACTCGTCTCTCAGTGTCTTTGCTCTCTGGGGTCACAGAAGAAATTAAAAGTGAGGACATAATTCTGTTTCACTGGTGTGTGTGGCTGCATATATTTTGTTAAATATTAACCAACGGCCTCCACTCTTTCGCATTTCAATGAGCAGTGATGGGCAGTAGCTTCGCTACTAATAGCAAAGCTATTAGCTTAACTACGTTTCTGAGTAGCGAGGTGGTAGCTTTGCTAGTTTTTAAATCAAGTAGCTTTTCAGTAGCAAAGTTATATTTTTGACCAGGTAGCGGCGTAGCGTTGAGTAAGCTACACCGCTACATCATGCCTTGTATCCGGTGTTTACTAATGGCAGTTTTGAATCAAAACTAAAGATGTCCGATCACAAATGAACCGCTCATCAGAGTGGGTTCTTTAAAATGAATTGGTCACATGTGATAGGAAAGCGGTCTGAATCGGTTCGCGATTCGATCTGAATGACTCAGAAAGCTTGTGCGCGTGCTGCTGAATCATTTATGCGCGCTCTCACTTGCCAATAAGCTCACGGAGTATTTTATAACACGGAAGATAAAGGTAACGTTGGTTGCAGTAGATCTACAATACGAAACGAAACCTCCCAATGCGTCCTATCGTTTGCCAGTGATGAAGAAGGTCTTTATAAAGTTCAACACGTTTGCAGCTTGTAAACGACTTCTGCAGGTAAATACATTTTCCAACCAAAAGAGTATCAAAACACGTATTAGCCTACACGAAAACACATAAAAAAGTTCCATGGCATTACCATGTCTTTTGGACATGTACCATTACCTGGACGCACTATGTTAATACAGTGGTATATGAATGTGGTATATAGTGAAGTACAAGGGCGTAGATACCAGGGAGGATGGGGAGAGGTAGCCCCCCAATAATCCAAACAAGAAAATACAACCCTTCACCCTGTTTTATACAGCAATGTGCAAATAATATTACATTTAAGTGTTTATGGGTTTGTAGCAGTAGTAGTCTAAATCTGAAAAATAAAATGTAAAAATAGTTACTTTAAATGTTGAACACATGGGTTTGTATAAGTAGCATGTCTAAATATGAATTTACATGTTTGTTTGTTTTTTAGTTTTTTTTATATGCACATACCAGTACGTATTGCAGCTACTGTATATTTGTATACTGTACCATGGCTTTGATAAACATCATGTGAATAAGTCTTTGTCTTATGACGGTATGCTCCGTGCATCTGCGGTTGTAAAAAATATGATGTAGCTTAAATGTAGCAAGCTACTTTTGGTGTGTAACTTGTAATGTAACTTGCTACTTTCTCCGAAGTGTAGATTTTAGCTTAGCTTAACTAATTTTTCTGTTGAGTAGTTTGTAGCTTAGCTTGCTAAATTTTTTGAGTAGCTGCGCAACACTGTCAATGAGCTGCGTTTTATAGTGATGCATTCATATGCACATACAACACAACTCACGTGCCATGAATCCATTATGATATGGATCATACTTCACAAGTCCATGAAGATGGATTTTTATGAGGGCTATTCATACACTACCTGAGATGTGGCTCAGACTCAGTTTAGTTCATTAGCCTGTTAATGAGTACAGCTGAAGCAAAGGAGGAGGAAAATTCAGTGGGCGATTGGGGTTCAGTGTGTGACTGATCTTGTAGAACATTTTTACAACATTTCACAACGTTGCATTTTGGTTCTAATTCAGTTATGTAGCAGTATAACATTCAAAAAATGTTAAGAAATCAAACTTTATAACAAAACTGTAACCAAAGCATGACATGCAGTTTACTTATTTGGATTACAGAAATGATCAGTACCATACTGGAATTGGGTCATAATTCTTTATAACCAATATAATATATATATATATATATATATATATATATATATATATATATATATATATATATTTTTTTTTTTTTTTTTTTCACAAAAAAAAAAAATGACTAAATAGCAAATGTTTGTGGAATATTTTGTTTAGGTTTTAAAATAAAAATTATAAAAAAATATCTTTTTTTTTTTTTTAAAGACCAAACAACACTCAAAAAATAATTTTAAGATTTATCCATTTCAATTTCATAAAAAATGTATTTAATAAATCTAATTTAAAAACTAAATATTTTAAGTTACATTTAATATATTAAATATATAAACACTAAACAATTCAATATGATGAAATTTTGTAATGAAACTGAAATGCGTAAATCTAAAAACAAAACAAAAAAAAACAACAAAAAAAAACAGGCTACAATATTTTTTTAACGCTGTTTGTGAGACGTTTTGTTTAGGTTTTAAAATATTGTAATCTGTACATTTAAAAGAGATTATTAAAAATATGCAGTGATAATACTTTATAATAGAACATGCTGAACAAATTCTAATGAACTCAATACAACCAGGCCAGTACCATACAATACTTACTTCAATGTAACCAAAGTGAACTATGATTGATGGGATGTACGAACAATGTCAATGTTTCTGATACATTATGAAATATGTATTTGTAATGAAACCTGACATCTGCTGTATTAAGGATGTAGGAATAAAAACAACATTACAAACTTTTCACAACATAAAAAAAAAAAAGAAAAAAAAAAAAGCACCAAACGGTTTGAAGAAAACCGCACATGGCCAGCAGCATCTTTCTCGGGGGCCAAACTGTAAGGAAAGTCTTGCATAAAAATGCAATAATTGTAGATGCAAAATTCTATGTAAATAAACAGCTTGCAATTATATGAGAAACATCACTGCTCTTGCATTTCAAATGCAGAGTTGATTTATTAGTTTGTGACATCTGCAGGAAAACGAAACATTTTCCTCTTCACAGTGGTTCAAATCAAATATGACATTTGTTTAACAATTTTATTTTAACTATTCCTGTAACCATTCCTGTGCACTCTTGCAACTCTCTCCATCTATCTCACAAAAACTTGGTCAGTTGCAGCATTTGTTTGTTTGCACCAGATCGGTCGGTAATTAGTGCAAGACTCTGAAAGCTGCCGTCACAGCAGATGCAATACAAACCGAGCGAGCCAGTGAATTCTGAAAATCATCGAAGGATGAAATGTGAATATCAATCTCATTCTCTTCCCTGTCCGCTGCACAGATGACTCTCTGAGAAAGTTTTCCTGTAGAGACTTGTCAGACATGTACTTCCTCCAGTAACTGCGCCAGTCCAATCACAGAAATCACATTAATGACAGGGTGACAGGACTCAAATATTACCGCAGTGGAGATCAGACTCGCTTCACGTCAAAAAATGATCTACACTGACCCAGTAACTACAAGCAGAAAACATTTCAAATATAAAAGCCATGAAACAATTGGACAGAGCATAATAACAGTATTCAGATCATTTACAGTATAATATTTCATGTGTTTGTGACAATTGTATCTCTGTCGGCTGTTAAGTTTTTCTATTCTTATTCTCTGACATCATCCTACAGATTTTAAAAATGTTTAGTGTTTTGCTTCTCAGGCCACATCAATAATAGCACTGTTTTGTTGGGGTTTTTTTAAAGTCTTTTTTAATGTTTTGTCATTTTCTTTGGATAATCATTAAAACAATCTTAAGACCCCAGCACACTCACGGCGAAGTGCTTCTTCGTTCTTCACTCAGAGCCAAAAAGAAGTTTGAAACTGCTGATCAACGACTTCATTCAGACACTGGCCACGCATTTAGAGGAACTTTTAAATATGAGGATGCTCAAGACTACATGTATTACATCAACTAATATGAGATTAAAATGTGTTATCAGTGACTTAATGCATCATTCTATGAGTAGAATTCACACAAGATCAATAAAATAATCTGTTTTAACAATTTGATGATGATTTAAAGTAATATATAGTAGATAATGTGTAATTTGTAATGTTTACCTTTTGCATTTATAGCGCTAATGCGCTAACACACTATACACGGCCATAATACATGGAAATTACATTCTGTTATTGTTATTTATAATTAAACTAACACTACTGCAAAGATGGATGTATAATAGAGTGTTAATGGGTAGAATACAGACAAAAGAATGGTGATAGAGGCATATCTTACTTTGGGCAGATGTGTGAATGGCTTTCGCTGCAGAAGGCACATGAGTGAATTGAAGAGTACTTGAGAATATTTGATTCCTTTTGTACCTAATTAACTAATTAAACAAACCAAAAAAAATCACATGACATGTTCTTGAAATAATGTCTCTATGTGAACGATCGTACAGATGTAGGTCAGTTTGCACACCTCTGTGTTCATGCTGACTGTTCTAAACTGACTGAACAACGTAACTAGAATGAGTTATCAGCCTCAAAGTAGGTGGAGCTTTAGGTCACACCTACCGAAGACGTGGGCCAATAGCAGTAAGAAGGTGTTTAGCAGCAGGTAACATGTTTTCCTGAAAGTTCGCCCTGGTGATGAATCACCGAAACGAAATAAATAAATTAAAAAAACACCTTCTTTTAGGCCAGACTTTGTTCTAAATGGTGTCGCACCAGTTCGTTCTTCGATTTCATAAGAAGTGCGCTGGGGCCTTTAGTAGGGAATGTCCTTCTAGAGCAGGGGTGTCAAACTCAGTTCCTGGAGGGCTCCTGCTCCAAAATACCTCCTTGTAATCTTCAAGCACTCCTGAAGACCTTGATTAGCTGCTTCAGGTGTGTTTAATTAGGGTTGGAGCTAAACTCTGCTGGACTGTGGCCCTCCAGGAATCGAGTTTGACACCCCTGTTCTAGAGCAATCTTTCTTTTTTATCTAATAAGCTAATAATCAATATTATTATGTCCATTTTTCAGTGCTGTTGTCACAATGTTGACTTTTTTGTAAGTCAAGGCTGTTATAGCGAGCCCGCAGTTGCTGTCACATTTCTTACCCTCTGAATTCAGAGCGAGAGCAAATATCCATGTGTTGATGGTTAAATTTAGCACCAGTGTCAGAGTCGCCCATTTAACTGGTGAGGGGTGATTAACAGCCGATACATTATAGTCAAGAGACTCAATTACATCCCCATTATTTCATATAAGCGTACACTGCCCTCTCAGATTTATTGAAAATAGCAGGCTATTAAATTTTGCCACGTAACTCATCCCGTACCATTTGTGCCATAGACATGAACCATACCTCAAATCATGCTTCCTATGGATTGGACCAGTATGTAATAATCTAGCAACCACTCAGAATACCCTAATAACCGCACAGCAATGCAAAAAAACAAACAAAAAAAACCACTCAGAATTCCTTATGGAGATTTACAGTGAAAAAAATATCTTAATATTTCGGTCTGTTTCTCTCAGAAGCCTACCATATGAAGGAAGACTTGAACTATTAGACATATTGACTACATTTATGGCACTAGAATTGTGTGTGTGTTTTCTTTTTTTGGGGGGGGGGGGGGGGCTTAACAGCCACAGTTCCCATTCACTTTCATTAAATGGAATAGAGCAGACGGGATGTTCTTTTTGTATTTCATTTTTGGGTGAACTATTCTTTTAACTTGCTTGTGTGTCATTATAGAAAACTAACACTTCTCCGTCTCTCTCCAGCATACCGTTAACATTATTCGCTCTCGTTTTCTCTCATTCATACAATGTTTTTTGCACATTAATGATGTCTGCTGTTATATTTCTTAGTGTCAAAGCTTATGACTTCTCTAGATTGACGGCTTTAAATTTTTCTTTCTGAGATACCTTTAGTCACAGCTGTATGTAGGTTAGGCAATTAGCTATAGCTGTGAGCAGTGTCCTGCTCAACTACACACACACACAAACACACAAACACACACACACACACACACAAACACACAGAGAAATTAGAAGTATGATTTTTGTGTAGGCAGGAAGGTAAAGGAGGAAGCATAAAAGTCCTCAAGGTGATTTGAGTTTGAGGACATCTGTTTCTTCATGAACGAAGCCAAGAGTTAACATCTGCTCTCTGAAGACTTCCAGGATGCTTCACTCTTACAATCAACAGTATGAGGTCTGTAAAACATTATACTTAAAAAACAGAGTGCTGCTTGTTAAAGGAAAACCTATATGACTTTACAAACCCATATGACTTTCTTTTCTGTAGAACACATAAGGATGTCATGACGTATGGTTTCGAAGAAATGCACTGAAAAACTGATGAGGTCTGTTGTTATTGACGTCTGTTGTAATTTGATCATCCAAAATGATCAGATGTCTTCAGAAGATATGGAATATGATGCACGAGTCACATGGACTTCTTTTAATGCACTTTTAGGTGCATGTTTAAGCTTTAAAGTGAGTCAAAATCCAACTGATACTGTATGGATATAAGCAACCTGGACGTTCTTTAAAATGTTTCATTTTGTGTTCCACAAAACCAAGAAAGTCATATTTGTTAGGAACAATATGCAGCTGATTAAATAATGACAGAATTTTCACTTTTGGTTAAACTATTCCTTTAAGGCAAGTACCACCATTACTATTCTTTTGAACACATACAAAAGTATTCAATTCAGCTGGAGTTTTAAACATGTAAATTGCTCCACACATTTGTGCTACGGATGTGAAAGATGCATCAGATCATGCGACTTGTTGAGGAGTGGTGTGCTCCTGATCACACATACGATTTTCACCTGGCAGACGATAAAATGGGTGAAAAAATCCCATAGACTTACACTGAAGGAGGGACCCGAGTCATATCTGGAGAACAGAATATCGTAGAGACTTGGGAGTGGACTGTTGACTTCAAGCACCTAGTAACCACCCAGAACACCCTTCAGTAGCAACCCCCCAGAACATCTTGGCAACCATATAGCAATGCTCTAACAACAGCAAAACCACCTACAACACCAACACAACATTTTGCACCTAGTAACCCTCCAGAACACCCTTCAGTAGCAACCCTCCAGAACATCTTGGCAACCGTATAGCAATGCTCTAACAACAGCAAAACCACCTACAACACCAACACAACATTTTGCCTCTAATTTAGTAACCACCCAGAACACCCTTTAGTAGGAACTCCAAGAACACCTTGGCAACCATATAGCAATGCTCTGACAACAGCAAAACCACCTACAACACCAACACAACATTTTGCACAGGTACACACAAATACATTTGTCTTCACAAAATTGAAAAATCTTATTAAAAAAAAAAAAAAAACGATTGTATACTCATGTGGGTGGAGCCTTTTCCGCTGCAGAAACATTCCGAAATCTGATCGAAGGAGGTTTTGAATGCGGGACTGATTAAATGCCTCTACAGAGTGCAACAGTCTGGTACACAGAGTAGAAATCTCTTTCATTTTCTCTATAGGTATAGAATAGATTTTTTTAACAACAACTTATAAGCCTTTAAAGACAGGCCAACAGTACCATGAGCTCCAACACCAAACTCCTCTTGTTTATAGATGGTATACTCTATGCTTTTGGTGAAGCCATCAGTCTGTGTTTTCATTTTTCATAATTTCATTTTTTTTTTATCGTGTTTAATAGCAGAATTTATGCACTTGCCATGATCCTGAAGAGAAAGACCCCCCATTCCTAGTCTTATAGAATGAACATTACTGTAATAAAATTTTTGTAAACTGACTTTTACGTGCCATGGTCTACGTTTCATCGCAGTGTCCTGGTGAAATTAACACTAGAGGTGCTACAACACTTATGTTATGATATGGAAACACTTTTACTTTTTATATGGAAACTAACATTTTAATGCTTGTATTACAGTCCTTCTGCACATTTACACCAACATTTACAATGTGGTTAGTTTCCACAGTAGCTCACTTGATAGAGCATTGGACTTTGAACTCGGAAGGTTTGAGGCCAGCCAAATACGCAAGCTGACGTGCTACGAAAGTGTCAAAGAAGTGACACAAAATGTAGTTACTTCAGAAAATGAGATTTTCATTTCTCATTTTGTTTTTGGACACTATCGGTTAGGTTTAGGTGTTGGTTTAGGGTAAGGAGGTACGTTTAAAGGTACTCCATATAAAATTCTTGTTAAAATCCCTGTCTGATTACGACATCATTTCACTCGCTTTTGGTGCCTCCCACTGGACATTTCACTAGGAAACTGCAGCAAAATGTGTAATAAAGCACATAATTTAATCTAGCAAAAATGTTTCATGTACTGTTAAAGAGATCAGGCTGAACAAATCAGAGAATCATGGGAAATAAAGTGCACCAAAAGAGCTCTGCAGCCACCAGCCACTCCCTTGATGCATTGAATAACACAATTGAGTCGGTCTCCCTACACTCTCAAACTACTTACAACGTAAAGAATATATAAATATTCTGTACATATCTATGTATCTAAATATTTGGCAATCATCTTAAAATAAATTGTTTCTATAATAGTTTCATATTTTTCCATTGTTTTTAATTAGATTACGTCATTCGCAATGCTTCATGGGATTGTAGTTCATTCCCTCATTAAAGATTTTAAGTACACAGTCTTGTACCTTTGTCTCTTTGTCTGAATTTTCAAATATATTTTTGTTTCAAATAAAAGTTTGTAATGTAGTGATTCACCTCAGAGCTGGATGGTTTGGTTCATGTTGTTACAACCCCAGATATAGGGGTGATAGTGTAACAGGGTGTAACATTAACTATTAAAAATTACCTTATATGCTGGACAAACAGTTACCCAAACAAAAATGTTCTGGTGCAAAACAAGCTTCTCCCGGTGGGAAAACATACACAGAATGAAAAATGGCAGATGTAATGAGTGGTGGGATAAATATGGAATTGACCAGACAGATACGCGAAAGCAGACTAACATACAATATTTTACAAGCAACACAGAATCACATTTTTAACAACAATAGCAGTGATTACAAACGCAAAGTGATAGCGATAGCAAAGCTGCCATGGGTGGTCTGGAGGGCTGTTTTATTACTCCTGGTATGGGATGATTGGCGATGAGGGGTAGTGACATCAGCGGGTTAATGATGATTGATGGATGAATGGACCAATAACGGGGATCTAAGAAAGTGAAAGTAAACAAACAGACATGGGAAAAAGAGAACACATACAAACACGGCACAGGGATGTAACACCCCCACCCATAAAAACAAACATATACTGTTTATTAGAAGAAAATAGGAAAACTTAAAAGACCACAAACTGCAGCTAATTAAATTCTAGAAAGGGCATCAGCCACAACATTGTCCGCTCCTTTCTTGTGACGGATATCCAGGTTATATAATTCTGTACTACTTGTGACCAGCACATGAGGCACTGGTTCTGATTGTCCATGCATGATAGAAAGGTGAGGGGATTGTGATCGGTATAAACAACAATGGAAAGACTTGTGGAATCAACATAAACTTCAAAGTACTGGAGTCCGAGTATGAGTGCTAAAGTGTCTTTTTCCATGGTGGAGTAATTGAGCTGGTGTGGAGGTGAGGGCGTGGTCGAGCACCCGTCTGGGGAGAGAGAAAGCAGTAAGGACATCCACCTGAGATGAATTGTGACTAATTACCATTTCCATGTCCAGTGTAACAAGTTCATAATTTGGATCAAAAGGAGGAAGCGAAAGATGGCAATTCCCACACAGGAATGTCCTTTTATTTAACTCAAAAACTTATTCGTTTACAGTGCAACAGTACAGCTTCACACTGTACTTCAATATAAAAGAACAATGGCAGCAGCCTACACACATGCAGCTTCTCATCTGGGCTCTCTCTCCATTTCGGTGGACTAAGCCATCTTTTATCTCCACCGTCTCTCTCAGGTGGATGTCCTTACCCCTTTTTCTCTCCCAAGACGGGCGCTCGACCACACCCTCACCTCCACAGCTGTTTTTTGTTGAATTTCCTTTAAAAATAATAGATAGGGTGATCAAATCCAGATTCGTCCTCCTGGAGGAGTACCTACTGCATTGGCATCAACCTCGAGCTTAAAAGGCCGTGTAAATTCTGGTGCACTATACAACAAAGTTTAAAAATTCTCAAAAGCATGTTGGCAGTCATCTAGCCAAATGAAAGATGTGTATGGGCTGAGCAAACTTGTGAGAAGGTGAGCAATGGTAGAAAAGTTTTTACAAAAACCGCAGTAATACCCTGCCATGCCAAGAAACCAGTGCAGCTCGCACCCTGTTCTTGGGAAAGGGAACTCAGCAATGGCAGTAATCTTGGCCTCAACCGGGCGAACAAGACCTTGGCTGACCTGCTTACCCAAGTGGCTGTTGCCTGACCAAATTCACACTTTGCCAGGTTTAATGTTAGCGAGGCACTTGCCAACCGCTTGAAGACAGTTTTCAATAGTGACATATGCTGTAACTACACAGATGAATAAACAAAAAGGTCATCAAGGTATTAGTTACAGTTAGAAACACCTGATTACACCAAATTTACCAGTCTTTGGAAGGTTGCGGGTGCGTTCCGCAATCCAAATGCCATAACCGAATATTGTAAAAAATGATCTGGAGTGAAGTGTGGGGGGTGAGTGGAACTTGCCAAAAACCTTTAAGTAAATCTAGTTTTGTGATAAAAGGGGCGGAACCCAAATTATCAATATAATCTTCCATTCTAGGCAATGGATAGCAATCTGGCACAGTGACAGCATTTACCTTTCGGTAATCTGTGCAAAAACGGAAAGTTCCACGAGGCTTTGATACGAAGAGACATGGGGAACTCCACGGACTACAGCTATGCTTAGCCAAATGATTCTCCAGTAAGTATTCTGCTTCATTTACTCTATATGCATGCTGTTTGATAGGAACAGTAGTTACTTGGATGTCATGTTGCAAAACTGTCGTTTGAGAAGGCACATCACCAGAAAGATAGGGGAATTAATTAATTAAATTGTTAATATCTTGCATCTGTTCCATGGATAAATGAGTAAGATGTATTGACAGATTTTTTAACATCTCCGAATTAGACAATTGCTTTGGGGCATTGTGCAATACCAGACCGTCCTCGTCAGCACCAAGGTCACCAGTGGAGGGGGGTGTATCCTCACAGGTTACTGATTTGTCAGGTGAGTTTATGGAATGATAAGACTTGAGCATATTAATGTGGCAAACACGTGATTGTCATTTTCTATCGGGAGTGCAAATGACATAATCTGTTTCACTTATCCGTTTTACAACAGTGTATGGACCAGAAAAATGGGCAGACAGTGCAGAACCAGGGAAGGGCAACAGAACCAGGACGTCATCACCAGGTTGGAAACAGTGAGAACAGCTTTCTCGTCATAATGTTGTTTCATGCCTTTTTGCGCAACTGTAAGCGATTCCCGGGCAAGAAAGCAGGCATAGTGCAAACGCTCTTGGAATCAGCTCACATAATCCAAAACATTATATTTTTCGAACCAATATTCATCATTTTCTCTTTTAAAACTTTCAAAGGTCCTCTTACAGTTTGTCCAAACACAAGTGATGCTTGTACTGTCTCACGGAAAGCAAATAAAATCAATGGAACACCTTCGTCCCAATACTTTCCTGTATTCATACAATATTTTCTGAGCATTTATTTTAATGTTTGGTGAAACCTTTCTAGTTCCCCTTGACTTTTAGGGTGGTAAGCAATTGACAATTTTTGAGAAATTGAAAGGGATTTTAAAACCTGGGTGAAAAGTCTAGACAGAATAATTTTTTACCTTGGTCAGTTTGATAAGTTTTGGGATGTTCGAATGTATAAAAAATTTAATGAGAGTTTAGACAAAGACGGGAGCTGTAATTTTTCGTGGTGGGATGGCCTAGTGGAAACGGGTAGCAGTGCACATGATTGTAAGCAAAAATGGATTACTGGATTTTGTTTTTGGCAGGGGACCGACACAATCAACAATAACGTGTTCGAATGGCTCACCAATCACAGGAATGGGCAATAGTGGCGCAGGTGGAATCACCTGATTAGGCTTTCCCATCAATTGACATGTTTGGCATGTCCGGCAGATTTCGGCTACATCTTTCTTGAGACCGGGCCAAAGAGAATATGGTTGTTAGTTTTCATTACTCCCAGATGACCAGACAGCTGGTGATCATGTGCAAACCTCAACACCTGCTGCCGATAAACAGCGGGGACTACAATCTGAAACACAGCATTCCAGTCAAGGTCAGTAAAAGTGTTAGAACACCATTTACACATTAGCAAACCATCTTCAACAAAGTAAGCAACTTTTTCCTCTTTGGCAATGTCAGAGTCCACAGCAGAGGAAAAACATTTACTCAGGGACTGATCAGCTTTTTGTGCAGTGATAATTTGTTCACGAGTGACAGACAAGGTTAAGTTGTCAGGGCTTGTCACAGCGTTTTCTGTACTTTCAGACAATTGACTATTGAATTGTCTGCTTTCTTCCAGATATGACAAGGTCAGACTGAGTTGGAGGTGATTCATCTACAAATACAAAAGCCATAAAATAATCAGTCAAGCTAATTCCGTCATCCATTTTACGCGATTGAGCTCGCGTAACAGCGCATGCAGAAAACAGGTGTGGTGAACAATAGGACCAGATGACATTCCAGGAGCCAGTTTGTGGCAGAGCACCTCCCTAACTGTCAAGGCAAAGAAGAGTGGCTCCATTTTGACTGGAACGTGGCAGGACCAACAAAAACAAATGCCAAGCACAGCCATCAGATAAGTACAGAAAACTATCAGATACATCAAAAGTAAGGCCCCTGACCTTCCAACATGTTGGAAAATACTTCTCATTGGTCCATGAGTGGTTTCTTAGCAACCACTAAAACCCCCCTTCCTAAGGTTTGCCCTAAGACCAGAGGTGAGAAGGACCATAAAAATTATTCAAGACCTCTCGAAGCAGCATTAACTTACCATTTGGCAAAAGCTGAAACAAAGAAGCCACAAAGACAAATCTTAACACAAACTTTTACTCCTAACATGGACACCAACTGCAACACATTCACTCCATGTTTGTTCACAGAACTGTTTATGTAAATTGCAGTTGTTCAATTAGCACAACTGTACACACAAACTGAACTATGGTGGTGTAAATTAATGTATGCATAATATTGAATCTTTCAATATCATGTTTGGTCTCTATATCTTCAGAAAAATTTTCAGAGTATTTTTGAAGAGGTTTGGAAAATGAATAATGCATAGATAAAACTTTAAAGACACTGTTTTAACTCTGAACCTTAGACTATGCAAATGAGTTACACAGAGAGAAGGGAGGGTGAGCCACACTGTGTGGGCTCCCTCTGATGTCAGCAGCCAGTCATAACCCTGAAAATGGAAGGCACCAAACTGAAATCTCCTCCTCATCAGGAAGGTATAAAACTATCCTCCGGATGCCCACACCTTTGTCCTGAGTCCCCGTCCAGAGTTTTGTTAACAGTGTTCCAGATGATGAATCTTGCACCGACATAAGGGCTGTATATCTCCATGTTCCAGATTGCAAGAACCCTCTCAGTGCCTCCAGGTGATCAGCATTCCTCAGCTCCATCGTGTCCAAGGCTGTTGAAATGGAATCCAGCTCCTTCCCCACTGTAACATGGCCCTTGAGCCCCAGTGGAAGACGTCGCCATCACCGAACGCATCAATCGATCAAGGAGAACGTAAATATCACTACTTAACCTCTTTCCAGAGACCTTGGCATTAGTGCCTACTATCAGTTTATGATTATCTAACATTCCTTAGATTGCGTAACCTTTGTATCAAATGTCTAGTTATTTGTTTAAAAAGAAAAAAGGTTTTCACCTTATTTTACATCTATGCATTTGACAGCTGCTTTTATCCAAAGTGACTTACAGTGCCCTTATTACAGGGACAATCACCCTGGAACAACCTGGAGTTAAGTGCCTTGCTCAAGGACACAGTGGTGGTGGCTGTGGGGATTGAACCAACAACCTTCTGCTTACCTGTTCAGTGCTTTAGTCCACTATGCCACCACCACTCCTTATTAACTAACAGAGATTATTCCATTAGATAATAGTCATACTTTGCCATTGCTATCCAATTCAAACACTTACATCTTTCCATCTTAAGCACTTTATTTACCTATTAATTTATTTGATCTTTTAGCATATTAGTACTATTTTGTAGTTTTTGTTAGTTATTCTTGTTTATCTTTTTGAAAATAAAACTAATTTTATTACAACTGTGTGTTCTTTGTGTTGATGATACAGAAGAGCTCTAAAGGGTTAGGCTGCTCTCAAATCCTTCAGATTATTCAGATGACCAACTCCCTCCAATTTACATAATTTTAATTTATTGAATGGTCCATTTGGATCATTCTTTTACTGATGAAACTCCTTAGCTGGTACCCCAAGGATGGAGAGAGGGGCCGTCTGATATTAATAATCACACACACATACACCTTAAGTGAAGTGTGATCAAAAATCACCACATACTTCAGTGTCTTGTGTGAGGCCCATTTCATTTCAATTGGTTCCACGGTGATTCTCACTACACAGGATAAGCTTCAGTTAACTCATCTGCGTGGGAAAAAACATCTGGTGTGTCCAACACCTCTAACATGGTCATTACCATTCCTCATGCTAGGTCATTCCCTAGTATAAAAGTTATCCCTTTTATGGGAAGTGAAGAACGTGCCCCAACCTTTACAAAACCAGTGACTAAATCACACTGTAAATGCACACTGTGTAAAGGTACTTTTAAAACAGCCATTTCAATGACTTTAACAAGCACACTTGAACCACAGTATGACTTTTCTGACAACGGCAACACATCAGAGACAATAAATGACTGCGCAGCACCTGTATCACACAGTAGAATTTCTTTTTGATCTTCACAATTACCTGTCAGCAAACACTCATAAACCTCTTTAGGGTGCGGAGGACTGGGTTTCGGTCGGGAGGGCTGAGATTGAGAAGACATGGACATTAAAGTCTTCTCATTGCACGCAGATGAAAACACATTTTTATGCGTGAGCACAAATTCATCTGCTAGCATAATGTCACCTTATGCTCATTTAAATAAACAACAACATGCTCAGGTTAGCAAAACTTGAACTCTTCAAGTAAAACTAACTCCCTCAGTGAATTGAAATCAACAACTTTTCTTGCAGCACACCATTTGTCAAACAAAATGCCTTTCTCCCTCGCAAATTCTACAAAGGTCTGGTTTACACTTTTCTTATGGTTTCTAAATCTTTATCTATAGGCATCCGGAACCAACTCATATGCACGAAGGATTGCTGATTTAACAGTCTCGTGCTTCAAACTCTCTTCCAAAGAAAGTGTGGAACAGATTTTTTGGGCCTTATCAACTAACTTACACTGAAGTAACAGGGACCAGACATCCTTTGGCTTGCCGCTTGAAAGCGCTGAATATAAATCGACTTATGTATCCCTGAACTGAGGCACAAGAGCTTCAGTATATGTTTACTAACATCAAAGGTGGTCGAGGGTGGATCGACTACCAAAGAGACATTACCAACCGATGCGGTTTTGGTTGCGCAGCCGAACCTGCAGTGATTTTCATTGCCTTCAGCTCAATCTGTCGCAACTTTACATGTTTATTGGCCTCAATTTCCAATCTGTGTATTTCCAGACGCAGCTCCAACTCGGCCTGACGCTCTTGGACCCTCTCTTGTGCCTCAATTTGCAAACGGGCCAGGTGGACTTTCAGCCGCGCTCCATCATTAGACCCGGTGGAGGCGAGAGAGAAAGTATCAAATGGAGGCAAGACAGCTTTGGCCTCGGAATCCGCCTCGACATCCGCTCCACCCTCAACCTGCCCCTTGTCCTGCTCACCCACTGAACTGAGAGGCTGCGCACCAATGCCAAAAGGGCTTGCCTCTTCGCCACCATCAGCAACCGGCAAAACAAGGACATTTAGCTCACTCAATTGATCAAAAATAATGCCCTTAATTTCTTGTTTAAGAGCTTACCTCACAATGGGAATATTATAATTGCCTGCAATGGCAACCAAATCATCCCTGCATTTTTCAAACTGTTCAGCTGAAGGATTATTAATAAATGCTTGCGAATCAAATGACGCCATGATTGTTATTGCCAACAAGTTAACCACACACACACAAACACACAGCATCAATCTAAGCCCTAACCAATACAAAAACAAAACTCTAACCTGTTCCAACACAATACCCACAGCACAAAAAAAATTGTATAGCTCGGGAAATGGATATTAATATCCCAGACAAGCCCCCAATAATATACAACCCTAGATGTAGCGACACGAAATGATGTGGTTGCTTCAGAAAATTAGCTTTTTATTTCTCATTTTGTTTTTGGACACTATCGGTTAGGTTTAGGTGTTGGTTTAGGGTAAGGAGATACATTTTCCTCATTAAAACCTCCATATTCAGGTGAAAAACCCCGTCTGATTATGACACCATTTCACTCGCTTTTGGCGCCTCCCACTGGACATTTCACTAGGAGACTGCAGCAAAACATGTAATAAAGCACATAATTTAGTTTAGCAAAAATGTTTCATGTAATGTTAAAGAAATCAGGTTGAATCAATCAGAGAATCGTGGGAAATAAAGCGCACCAAAAGAGCTCTGCAGCGACCAGCCACTCCCTTGATGCAATGCATGACACAATTGAGTCGGTCTCCCTACACTCTCAAACTACTTATATATTTGTATATATCTGAATATTTGGCAATCAACTTAAAATAAATTGTTACTATACCAGTTTCATATTTTTCCATTGTTTTTAATTAGATTATGTCATTTGCAATGCTTCATGGGATTGTAGTTAATTCCTTCATTAAAGATTTTAAGTACACAGTCTTGTACCTTTGTCTCTCTGTCTGATCTTCAAATACTTTTTTGCTTCAAATAAAAGTTTGTAATGTTGTGATTCACCTCGGAGCTGGACGGTTTGGTTCATGTTGTTACGACCCCAGATGTATTTTAAAGAGGTAATAGGGTGTAACATTAACTATTAAAAATTACCTTATGTGCTGGACAAACAGGTAACCAAACAACAATGATGCAGTGCAAAATATGATGGTTTATTAACAGAAATTTATAATAAAGTGAAAGTACAAAAGTGAATACGTGATATATAGAATATTTACAATTACCGGGTAGACACACACCAAAAGGTGGCGGGAAGGGATGTGAGCAGCACCAAAGAAAATAAATTAATAAAACAAAACAATCTAAATTGTGTTTAGAACCCTCTACACTGACTATTAAACCAAAGAGAATGAAAAGAAAAAGTATTCAGCATAAGTTACGCCCTAACTATTCTACACTCTCTATCAAAAACCAAAAATACAGTGGATGACACTCACCCCTAACCTAGTGTGTCTAATATAGAAGCAATCCATACGTGTTGCGCAATGTATGTCACGTGGCCAGTTACTTATCTGCTTCTCCCGGTGGGAAAACATACACAGAATGAAAATTGGCAGATGTAATGACTGGTGGGATAAATATGGGATTGACCAGACAGATACGCGAAAGCAGACTAACATACAATATTTTACAAGCAACACAGAATCGAATTTTTAACAGCAATAGCAGTGATGGCAAAAGCAAAGTGATAGCGATAGTGAAGCTGCCATGGGTGGTCTGGCGGGCTGTTTTATTACACCTGGTATGGGATGATTGGCAATGAGGGGTAGTAACGTCAGCGGGTTAATGATGATTGATGGATGAATGGACCAATAACAGGGATCTAAGAAAGTGAAAGTAAACAGACAGACACAGGATAAAGAGAACACATACAAACATGGCACAGGGATGTAACACATGTCTTAGAACTCTTTTATGAAGGATTTTATAAAATTCCTATGGAAGAAAATTAATGGGAAAAATACTTCCAGAACAAAAAAAATTAAAAAAAATGGGCAGGTGTAATGGGAGCCAACTGGTACATGATAGCTGTGCAGTATGTGTAAACCTCACCGCGACCGATGCTAGAGGCTGTAGCCTTTAGCCTCCTCGTTGGCATGCCCGCCTCCCATGCCAGAGATGCCGGTTTGAATCCCATTCGGAGCGGGTCGAACAGGACCGGTGGCAGTGGTGCCGTGACCCTGATGGGAGTGAGGTTTAGGGGGGTGAGTGTAACGGGAGCCAGCTGGTATGTGATAGCTGTGCGGTATGTGTAAACCTCACTCCCCTGGCCTCAAGAGGTGCACTAGCGACTGACGCTAGAGGCTGCTAGAGATGCCTTTAGCATCCTCGTTATTGTGCCCGCCTCCCGTGCCGGCTGAGGCCGGTTCGAATCCCACTCAGAGTGGGTTGAGCAGGACTGGTTACATAGGCACAGTTGTGCTTTGTAGTAGCCTACCCAAAAAAGCTGTCTGGGAAGACAGCTCTCTAGGTTTTGAAACACAGCCAATGTGTGTGAATTGTCACATTATGTTTCTGTGACCAACTGCTGCAACTGCAATCTGCAATCTGTTTGCTACTGTACTAAGGGCAAGCTGCCACATAATTTTTAATACATGACCGATACTCATGTTTTAGGGACTAAATGTAATATTGAAGTGATACCAATACTCCTGACATCCAGTACATATTTCAGCCCTTGTTTTCAGGTTATGTCACTTCGTGAAGAGATTAGTGGAGCGCTTAGGGGAACTTTTGCTGAAGTCTCCTGCTTCTGAGATGTTTCTCCAGAAAAAGTCATCTACAGAGATTCAGATGAGATCTTAATGTCTCAAAGGGTGCTCAGATTTCCTAAGATACCAAAGTCTGCAACCAAAAGTTGGAGATCTCAATATGAACTCAGACATTTCTAATCAAATTCGCCCAAGAGCAAATGATCTGAGCTGTTCTTTCCACATTCATTTATAGCTCTATATTCTTACTTTATGTCGACATTTCACCCATTTGTGACAATTTGTATGTCTCCTAATTTTGCGAATCTCTGTTTGATCACTAATCCGTGTACTTTAATATCTGATTTACACAGTCAGAATCATTACTTCAGGTACAGTAGAATGATCTATATTGTGTCTGTGTTTATGACCTTCACTGTGTCCCTAATAAAGATTAAAGATAGATTTCTCGAGACCACAAGAGAACAGTGAGACCTAGTGTGTGAGGGAGTGAATGTATGAAAATGTATACTGTATATCTTACAGTTGTGTAGCCATATTTCATGATCAAAATGTCATTTGCAAGCACATTTTACACATGCATTTACATGTATACATACTGAATGTACACACACACATTAACACACACACACTTACACTGTGAATCTGGGCTAGTGCAGTGCATGTCTGCGCCTCAGAGGAGCAAACCTACATATCAACTCTTAAACTGCCATGCACGAAACACACACACACACACACACACACACACACACACACACACGCACACACGCACACACACACACACGCACACACGCGCGCGCGCGCGCACTCACACACATGTTGGTGCAGCTATCATTATGAGGACTCTCCATAGACATAATGATTTTTATACTGTACAAACTATAGATTCTATCCCCTAACCCTAAACGTCATAAAATTTTTTCTGCATTTTTACATTTTCAATAAAACATCGATTAGTATGTTTTTTTAAGCTATTTGAATTATGGGGACACAGAAATGTCCTCATGAATCACATTTATAGCATAATACCCTTGTAATTACCAGTTTGTAACCTAAAAAAAAGTCCTCGTAAACCACTTAAACCTCCCCACATACACAGACACACACACACACACACATGAGCTTCCTTATCACTATCCACACATGGCAGATAAATGAAGAAAGAAAGACTCGGACAGAAAAGGACGAGGATGAGTGAGAGAGAGTGAGAGAGAGAGAGAGAGAGAGAGAGAGAGAGAGATTGGGTGTCTTCCTGAACTTCTAGAGAGGAGAATTCAGTCCTGTGTTAAACTGGGGCATGTCACTAAACTGAGAGAGATATGTGAAAAACTCACAGTCCTCCATCATTCTGAAACACACTGTACAGTATTTTAATGCATAGTACGTATGCAGAGATTCTTCACACATGCATTATGACATCATCAGCATGCCTCTGTACACATCATGCTGTACGTACTATCGCTTCTGACTAGACTTGTTTAACCTTTGTGCGACCTTCGGGACATTTTGTCTCTTTAATTTTTATTTTTTCGATCATTTTGGCTGTGTTAATGTCAAGGGCATACATTTTGCCAGAGGTGTGTATTTTGTGGGGAATTTTGATATTTCAACCTCAGTTCCTATTATACATCTATAATACACTGTGTACACAAAATAGTTACACTTAGGACCTTCAGGACAAAATTGTCCCCACTGAAACCCATTAAAACCTGGCTATATTTTCCACCAGATGGCACCATTTTTCTCATGTTTAGCCTATGGAGCAAATACATGCTTTTGGCCTATTTTCTGTTTGCTGTATTATAGAGCACTGCAGGCCAATTGAATGAATGATGTAGCTAAAATTGTGTGGGTGTGTTGGTGTAGATGTCAGAGTGTGTTTTGTATGTGGGTATTGAGAAATTTGTGTGTAAAAAACAACAGTGGCATTGTGTAAACAAACTGGCATTTAAAGGGTTAAAATCCTGAAAATGACTGAATATTTGGTACTTATGATCAGAACTGATGTTGGTTAAAAAAAAGTCGGTGAAAGTGGAAAATAATATTAATATACAGTACAATATTATTATGGCAGTTTTTTGACACAAACATTTTTGTCCTCTAAGGACCTCTGAGTAACTTTATTTTATAGACGCACAATGGTTTCTGATTGGCTAGTTTGATGGAACTTCCTTGAGTAAAAGCACACAGGGGTTTTTATCAGTCCGCCTTGCAGAGTCGTGTTCACAAGGTGCCGCGTTGATACAATGAGCGCTTTTGAGGATGAAATCATCACTGGATTTGCCAAAGTTTGCCAGGTTAGTGACATCAAATCTTTTAAAGTTATTCAGAGTTCTGTTAGAGGCACGTAGTAGTAAGAAAAGTGGATATCCATGAGCAGAACTTGTTTTTTTTTTAGTTATGTCTGTAAAATAGTCTATACTGAGGTTTTGTCATTCAGAGGGGCTTATTAACAGTGCAAACGCTGAGATGCAAACAAATCGGTAAAGGAATCGTGATGAGACTTCTTGGTCGCTGGAAAAATTCCAAGTTTGCTAGTTCAGACTGGCTGATGTGCACAAGATCAAATCCCTTTACTGTGGTTTTTGTGGTTCCTCTGGTTTTACTACCATAATTAAACTATTGTTACTGCTGAAAAAAACATTTAACCGTTATGAAAAATTAAACCTTGTTTTACTACAGAAACCCTTGTTTAACCTTGGTATTTGAAAACCATTGCTACAAGATTTAGCATGGTTACTAAAGTCATATTTGCTACAATTTTACTAATGTAAAACCATGGTTAATTTATTGTGAGGGAGCAATAATAAAGGGTTAGTTCACCTAAAAATTTAAATTATCTCATCATTTACTCACCCCCATGCCATCCAAAATGTGTATGAATTTCTTTCTTCTGCAGAACACATTTAAAAAAAGAAATAGTAAAAGATCTCAGCTCAGTAGGTCCTTATAATGCAAGTGGATGGTGATCAGACTTTTGAAGCTCCAAAAATCACAGACAGTCAGCATAAATGTCATTCATACGACTTTAATTAAGAAGTTAATTTAAGTTAATCTCTTCCAAAGCGACAAGATCACTTTTGGTGCGAAAAAGATCATTATTTAAATACTTTTAAACTATAAAGCATCGCTTCTGGTCAGCAGCAGTATGCATGTGTGATGTAATCGCGTTGGCATGTTCACGTGAGAACTGACGCACGTGCGACACGCGGAAGAGCAGCGCTGTTCACAACAGAGTAGGAGGAATGCTGTACAGAAGCTTCTTTGATTTTGGTTTAGATCTGTATTTGTATTTGTTTGTTTACTCACAATGGTGTGTTTGTGTGCTTATCCTGGATGTTTCAGCCGAGAGAAGAAAATGAGATTACGCCTATAACATGCCAACGCGAACTCGTCACACGAGAGACGTGCACGCAGTGCTCTCATGAATGCGTATAAAATATTGATACTTTTTGCACTGGTCTTGTTGGTTTAGAAGGCATTAATTTAACTGCTGGAGTCGTATGGATGATGTTTATGCTGACTGTCTGTGATTTTTGGAGCTTCTAAAGTCTGATCACCATCCACTTGCATTTTAAGGACCTACTGAGCTGAGATCTTTTTCTATTTTTCGTCAAATGTGTTCTGCTGAAGAAAGAAAGTCCAACACATCTGGGATGGCATGATGGTGAGTAAATAATAAGAGAATTTTCATATTTGGGTGAACTATCTCCCAAATAAGCAAACCCTTAGTGACAATATGCTTACAATTATATCTGAAGGTTTTCTTAAAGGGATAGTTCACCCAAAAAAATTAAAATTCTCACATTATTTACTTACCCTCATGCCATCCCAGATGTGTGACTTTCCTTTATCTGCAAAAAACAAAGGAAGATTTTAAGAAGAATATTTTAGCTCTGTAGGTCCATAAAGTGCAAGTGAATGATGACCAAAATTTTGAAGCTCCAAAAAGCACATAAAAGCAGCATACAATTAATCCATAAAACAAGAGTGGTTTAATCCATGTCTTCTGAAGAAATCCAGTTGGTATTGGGTGAGAACAGACCAAAATGTAACTCCTTTTTCATTATAAATCATGACATCAGCAGTCTCCTTGGCGATCATGATTTCAAGTTCGATTACACTTCCTAGCGGCATCTAGCGCTCTCGACATGCATCAAGCACTAGAAAGTGTAATCGAGCTTGAGATCATGATCATGCCTTGAGACTGCACTGGCAAGATGTTCAGTGGAAAAGGAGTTACATTTTGGTCTGTTCTTACCCAAAATTGTCTGGATCACTTCAGAAGACATTGATTAAACTTCTGGAGTTGAATGGATTCATTTTATGCTGCCTTTATCTGCTTTTTGGAGCTTCAAAGGTCCAGCCACCATTCACATGCATTGTATGGACCTACAGAGCTGATATATACCTCTAAAACATTTAGTGTGTTTTCTGTAAGAGAAATAAAGTCATACACATCTGGGATGGAATGAGGGTGAGAAAGTGAAGGGGGAATTTTAATTTTTGGGTGAACTAATCCTTTAATTTAAGGGATTGTCTGCAACTGGATCAAGTTCTTTGCTCTTGCAGTTCAAGTTCAAGTTGTATTTGCACACATTTAATTTTGAAGAGAACTTGCAAGTAGACAGTCATCCATATATTGTGTGGTGTAGGTAGGACTGGAATAGATGTCTGTCCAGGTTGACTCTTGTTAAGGCCAACATTTGTAAGTATTTAACTGGGGTTCACAGAAAAACAGAAGACCTGCAATAAAAACAAAAAACAATGCAATTCAAATATTGCCATGTGACCCACTTCAGTATAAAATCTTATCTGGTCACAGGAGTATTCCCAATACTATAACATCTCTTATGACGACTTTAAAACCCTATAAAGGTTTTTGTATCCTGAGCGATACAGCATTTGAGAGGCTGTAGCGAGGAGCAGTGAGTAAGTTGGCCAAATTTCTGCAGAAATTATTGAAAATAGAGTCCTTGCAAATGCTGAGGTCATGTGACTTTGTGAAAGTAATGACAGTTTTAACACCTATTCACTTTGTCATAGGACATTTGTGAGCGGAAAACAGATCAATTAATGAACTAAAGTTAAGGTTTAAAAAAACATAAGTGAAATTGAGCATCTGCAACAACTGAAATGAGTCCCAAAGAGACATTTGGCCCAATGTAGATTAAAAAATGCGTATGCGCAAAACTCCGATTTATCTAACCAAGTTTCAACATACAACAAACGTTATATGATTTTGACCAAATCGGTCGGCGGTGCATGTTGATGAATCAGCCTCATTTTGACATTGAATATATGTTATATTTTTGCCCTAACAACGTTCTGATATACCAACCAAATAGTGAATGTTGATTCAACATTGAAAATTGATCGACCTTTACAACTAAAAAATAAACGTTGAATCAATGCCATCACCTAGTTTACAACTAAAAACAAAACTCGATTTTAAAGCGGTTCAACAACACTTCCAGTTTTGGCCACTGGGGGCAGTGCTTCAAATTTCGGTTAGCAACAAATGAATTCAGCATCCGAACGTTTGGCCAGCTGTTGCTGAATTCACGGTGAGATCAGTCTGGAAATGTGAAAAACTGAGATTTCAAATGAAGATGGATTAGTGTGGATGTGGCAAAACTCATACAGGTTTCATGAAGGTGAGTGAATTATGATAATATTTCATTTTTGGGTGAACTATCTCTTTAATACCAGTTGTAAACAGTGTCTACAGCATTCTCAGCCATTAAAACATGATGCTAGAACAGCTGTTGGACTGATTCTAGATCAGTCTGCTATAGTGTTCAGTGCAGTCAGTGCCCCGAACCATATACAGTGACCCTGTATCTTAAATAGGGCATCCTGCTCTGGGTGCAATACGTTTTGAGGTGGATTTTCCTCTTCAGTCTTGAGTTCTAATGAAGAGCAAGAGGACATGAGATATACACTCATGAATCAAACCCTTCAGATTGTCCTTTACCCAGTTTCACACTCCTGAGGGGTGAGTGTGCAGATGTAAGGGTGAATCTCTGTTGTGCACCAGATCATGTCTGCAAAGCTTGAATTGAGACATACAGCACAGAGACACAGGCTGTGTTTGGAGCAGAATACTAGCATACTGCAAACTGTGGAGTAAATATCATGTTCTGCCTACTATTTAAAAAAGAGAATGTGCAAAAGTGCAGTATGCAGTATGCAGTGACAAACATTCCAAATAGTAGTATGCCACCTCATTATGTTGCATGTTTATCAACAGTCTGGTTCCATAAGTAAAAATCCCATTCATTTATATTAATTTTTTTCCTTAGGCAAATTTATTATTAACAGCAACTTATAAACCTTTAAATAGAGACCGTGAGCTCTGAGATTGTTAATTGATGGTATATGCTTCTGTTGAAGCCAATCAGTCAAGAACTACATTACCCATGATCCTGAAGAGAAAGATCCACCAATCAGAGAATCGTGGCAAACAAAGCGCGCCAAAAGAGCTCTGCAGCGACCGTCCACTCCCATGATGCCGAGTCGAGTCAGCTTTCCTACACTCTCAAACTACTTATATATTTATAAATATCTGAATATTGTGCAGTAAACACATTGATTCTATACTTCTAATCAACAACTTTAAAATCAATAGTTTTCCATTTTTCCATTTTTTATTTTTTATTTAATTACGTCATTCGCAATGCTTCATGGGAAGGAGGTTCATTCCTTCATTAAAGATGGTAAGTACATAGTCTTGCACCTTTGTCTCTTTGTCCAATTTTCAAATACCGGCTTTCTGCTTCAAATCAAAAGATTTGGTTGGAGCTGGTTGGTTTGTTTCATTGCTTGCAACTCTTTTATTAAGGATTTTATAAAATCCCTATGGGGAATAAATAAATAAATAAATAAATGGGAAAAGTACTTCCGGAACCAAGAAGGCTATAAAGTGGGTGGGTATTGTTATGCTCTTTTCAGAAAGAAAATGGTTCTTCTGCATTTTTCAATCCAGTTTTGTTAAGAACCTCAGTCTGATCAAATAAGTTTAAAAAAAGTCACAGTTGAAGTGGCAAGTCAAGTCAGGCTCATTGTATTTTGGTATTAAGTATATAGCGTAGTGTGCTATGGTTGCTACAGTTCCATCATTCACACAGAAAATGTATATTCTCACAGTATAATACATAATATACTTAATGCATACTAATTTCTTTCATTCCGAATATAAGAATACATTCCATTGCGCTACGTGCGCAGGTGTGAGTGTGGCCCTTTATAGAACCAGGAATTTTAACTTACAAATGTATGTATACTATCACTATTAATTATTAGATAACATAAAGCAGACCTGAGAATTTCCTCTGTGAGGTTTGCAAATGAATAAAATTAGCATGAATGTTCATTACTTTGCTCATCAGTGAGATTAATTATGAAAACTGCAAAATTATATGAATGCATTTCAAATTCCAAACAGCACTAGAGTCAACATTTCCACAGCTGAGGAAATGAAAGTCAACGGGATTTGTTTGTGTTGAATATTTTTTTAATACACTGTTGCAATTGGAGACATTAGCTTTGAGAATTAAGAATGTTTGTCTATTGATTAATGTGCAATATACAGTATAAATATATATATATATATATATATATATATATATATATATATATACAGTAATACACAGTACTGTGCAAAAGTTTGTCACTTGTGAAAAATGTTGCATAGTGAGGATGTCTTCAAAAATAATGCCATAAATAGTTTTCATTTATCACTTAATGTCATACAAAGTCCAGTAAACATAAAAAAAGCTAAATCAATATTTGGTGTGACCACCTTTGCTTTTAAAACAGCACCAATTCTCCTAGATACACCTGGACACAGTTTTTCTTGGTTGTTAGCAGATAGGATGTTTCAAGCTTCTTGGAGAATTCACCACAGTCACTATTTAGACTGTCTCAGTTGCTTCTGTCTCTTCATGTAATCTCAGACTGACACGATGTTCAGTGGGGGGCTTTGTGGGGGCCATGACATCTGTTGCAGGGCTCCCTGTTCTTCTATTCTAATCTTTTTCTATTTGCAAATGTAATGTTTGGGAGTCTAACATTTATATTTCCTATTGACACACTAAAGCTGTAGATATACATACCTATCTTAAGACAAATGTTTTTGTGAAACATCTTAAGTGCCTAAGACTTTTGCACAGTACTGTGTATGTATATATATATATATATATATATATATATATATAATATTCTGCCAGACAAAAAAGATAAATTAGTACTGATTGTGGGGGCTGTGTGTTCTCTTCATAAGATCAGACCCTGAATTAAATGAAACCTGCTTTCCTAATTAACATGTACCCCTCCCATATCTGTCCAAATCTGCATCTCATTACATATTCATTAGACTCTCATGTGCTCTGATATGAGTGATGAGGTGATTCCATACAGATATACACGTTTTGAATAAAATGCTGCGAATATAAAGTACAACAGAGTCCAAAAGTCTGAGATCACTAGTAAAAATGCTGTTGCATTCTTTTCTAACTTAATACAAGTCTTTAATTACAAATGATAATATCAGCAAAATAATTTAAGTAAAAAAGCAACATGAATTAGCGAATGTCTTAGTATTTGGTATGTGGCTCTCATTTTGAATACAGAAAACAAGTGCTTTATCAATGAGCTTTGGGGGAACAACACAGGTAATTACTAAAGAGTAGGAAACACGCTGATAATCTGATTGGCTATTGATTGTGTGTGTGTGTGTGTGTGTGTGTGTGTGTATGGTTGGCATGTTTACAACAAACAGAAAGGAGAAAAATAGGAAGTCCATCACATTTGTTGATCATTTCACAAAGGTGAACTGACTTCAATTTAGGTACGCAATTAATGTATTGATTTCATGATAAAAAATCTTAAGAGTTAAGAGTCATAAGGACCGCCAAATGTGATTTCGACAAGAATAATTGTTCATTAATGGTAATGAACCTGCTGCTTTTCCATTGGGTCTAAATAGTGTTTAATCGGTGATTCCTTGAATAACAGCAGTCTTTCTGCCTCATTCTGTGGTTTTAAAGCGTGCCTAAAAGATTTTGCCTTTAGAACATTATTATTTAAATAGGTTTAAATATCCTAGATGTACAGTGATGGCATAAATTGAAGGAATAAGCATTTACTCACACAAGTTGTTGCAAACCCGTATGATTTTCTGTCTTCTGTGGAACACAAAAGGAGAAGATCTGCAGGATGCTCACGCTGCACTTTTCCATGCAACTAAAGTGAATAGGGACTGGAGCTGTCAAGCTCCAATAGGTATCATAAAAGCAGTTCATACGATAACCATATGATAGCTTTGTGTGAGGAACAGACTGCTTTCGGACATTCAAATCTGACATCTACACGCAAGAACTGTCTTTGTTTGGGTACAGTTAGATGTGCAGCACAATCTACACCATATAAGGACAAGACAGTGCACACAAACTTCATTGGCTCTCGCAGATATCAACACGTTCTGTTAATTACGCCATTAGTTTTAGTCTATTTTACTCTGATTAAGGTGGCATATCAATTTAGTTGACAAAATAAAAAAACATATTTTAGTTGACATTAATGTGCAAAATGACAAAATAAATAATCAAACTGTAACAGACCAAACTTTAACCAAATATTTAAATATATGAAACATGAATAAACTACTTGCAATCATGTTTCAAACATATTAAAGATTAATACGTTTAATATGTACGTAACAGTATAGGGATGGGCAAGGAGGTGGTGGGAACCGGCTGAATGGTCAACATAAAGGTTTAATGATAAAAATGAACTTAAAACAACATTAAACATAAATAAACACAGACACACATGCAGCACGGCCGCATGCGTTTCTCTCTCTCTCGATCTCGAACTGGCGCCTCCGGCTCCCCTTTATCTCGCTCTCCCGCTGATCAGCTGATTCAGCGCCGGCCGTGCACCATCACGGCCCGGCAACACCCTCCTCCTCGTCACAATGTAGAATTAAACAACCTGAGAAAACCTGAGATTCTGAAATAATAGCATATAATAAATACTGTATACTGAAGTATTTGCAACTTTTTAGAAGTTACTCTGTTGTGTTGTGGCTGAATTCTGTTGTGTTATCAACTTTTGTCTGCTTTGTAAGTTTTGTTATGTTGTGGCCCTTAGGCCGCTGTAGGGGAGATTGTGTATCATCAAACATCAAAAAGGGACTGTTGTGAAAAAGAAATATCGTGTGATGGAAGCTGCAGTAAGAGGAGAAAAACAGGGAATTAAATGAGTTACAAAAACGCCCCAAAACAGAGTTGCAAAGCTAGACTAGATGCACATTAGTCAACATTTCACTGCTTTTTCTTTCTAAACATTTTTTTCTCTCTCTCTCTCTCTCACTCCCAAGTCATATCTCGAGAACAAATTATCATCAAGACTTTTGACTAGGCCCAGTGATAAACCGTCTAGCAACCACAAATCCATGTGCTAAAAACCATCCACAACAAGCTACGGTAGTGGCAGTGAGTGTTGCTCGTGCAAACACCACACACATTTTTTCATAAAATGTAAAAATCTAGTGTACATATTTAGATATTGTTTGGAGATAGCACCATCACTGGGCACATTTGGGAATGGGGGAAAAAAACATATTCTTAAATAAAGCAAATACATTTTTTTATATTTTGACAATTCAAAAAGTGTTCTTTTAGGAGTATGGTCTACAGACTCTCATGGCGAAATGGTGAGGATTCATATAACTTTTCTCAATTTGGCAAATTCATATGTCGACTTTCACTACAGCCAATGACATCGCTGGAAATCGTTTCCATCTAATATGCGACAAGTACTTGCTCCTGTCACACACAACAGCTTCATATTATGTTTACACACTCTACTAATTGATTAAGTTTAGATAAGGGGTTTGGGTAAGGGCATAATATTAATAAGTACATCCTTAATGACGCATGCGCGAAACTCACGCTTACTTCTGCATTAGACATCCGGGCATTTGTACATGATGAAATCGTAAAAATTCATACGAACAAACTCTTACGAAATCATATAGCCAACTCGTAAAATATGAACGAATTATCATGAGACTGGGTTGGTATGGTTGGGGTGAGCATTAGGGTTTTAGGATAATAATTCGAGTTTAGGATTTATAATAGGGCTTTCTGTTTAACGAGTTAATTGAGTGTGATTAATTACAAAGAAAACGTGTAAAAAATGTTTTTCGTAATTTGTTATATCCTGGGACTGTAATAAGGAATATTCCTACCATTGGAGCAATTCAAGCTTGAAGTACCACCTGTTTTCAGCAGGGGGCAGTAAGCAAAACTCCAGCTGTTTAGGCAACACGGAGCTGTGCAGCAGAGAACAAACCACACTCAGACTTGCTTGACACAAGCGACAGCACAATATGAAGACGTGTTCTTACGTTCAAACACAGCTGGACAGAGCGAAATTTAGAATGCAGGAATCTTGGGATTTGTTTTTCTAAGTTTGAAACTACATTTAACTTGACGAGTGACCTAGAAGTGCTGTGTATATTACGCATCAAAGTGAGACGCTGATATACATTGGCGCATCCTTAGAAAAGCCCTTGTAATAAATCTCGGACAGAATGACGAATTCACTTGCAAAACTGATTGATGTGGACTGCAGGCCAATGATAGGCTTATGTTCAATAATATGGAAATAAATAATACATTGACTTCTAAAGCCACTTTTTGTATTGCCTTATCAATACTTTACTTGTCTGCACCATAATGTAATGCATAATTAAGTGATTTGATTTGATTTGATTGAATTATCTGAATTATTATTTGCATAATATTTACGTTCATTTAAATATGTAACTATAATTATTCAATCATTATATATTAAATCCTTAATTTTGAGAGGCTTACTCGGCAAATATTTATAATTTATTTGCTATTAATTTGATTAACTAAACGCCATATCGTGTAATTAATTAAAAAAAAAAATTCAATCAATTCACAGCCCTAATTTCTTTTTTATTGTATGTGTGTCTTCAGAACTGTGTGCAAGGTTAGTATAAGAAATTAAAAGGGTAACAGAACGATTGAGAGTGGGCATAATCTATTGCGTTTAGAGACCACCCCGATTCATCTTCTGAAGGACTGAAGGAGAATAAAGAAAACACACCATTATTACAGCAATAGCACTTCAGACTGATTGATTTTTTTGACTGTGATTGTGTGTGAGAGAAAGCATTTAAATGTGTGTTTTGTTGGTGTGCAGAGAGAGACAAACACAAAGAAGATAATGGATGCTTTATTCATTCATGGATAGAAAATGTTGAAAAGGTATTACCCAAGCTCATTAATTATTCATAAAGACCAGTCCACAAACCCTGCCTCAAGGTGTAATCGATACCCATTTTTTCTGAAGAACTGTGGCAATCTTCAAAAAATCGTGATTGGCGACTAAAACTCCTAGTTAACCATAATTTAACTAGATTCCATCACAAAAATCATAGGTACTACATTTACAGTATTACTACAATACAAATGTGGTAACTTAACTGCCAGCCAATACTGCTGTCAAAAAAAAAAAGAAGGGCAAAACCATCCTGAAAGTTTCTCACACTGTTTGAAGGAGAACCCACATTCTGTTTTATTGATTTTATGGCCGTAAATGTATTTTGGCAGTACCGTGGTAAATTTTTGTAGAGGCAGACACCTAGTAAATTTGCCATTTTACACTTCATAACGGTACACTCATATGCATAAATACTGTAATTTCACATATAACATTTGTAGGCACATTTCATGGTAAATTAAATGCAATTCAGTTTCAGCTTGTCTGTAAGGCTATGCAGTATGTCCCATAAAAGGACACCTGACTGTGGCTTTTATGTTCCTAATTCAATATTAGAAAGGTCTACTGCAGCACAAGTACTTAAGATCCAACACAATGGCAGAACACACTAAAAGGACTGTTACAGACTGAACAAACCATTATTTTCCCACAGAATTAATTACATTTCCATATGAATGACAGAGAAAAAGAGAGAGGTAGAGGTAAGGTCATTCATGGCCATTGAAGCTTGGATGATCTATCTGATGTTCCTCCAACAATCAATTACTGAGGAGCCAAACTGACTAAATTGATTAAGAGAGAATGCTAGTGGAGCATTAGTTGAGTACACATTATGGTCAATATTACTCATACCCAACAGAACAGAAATTAGCACTAAATGCAGCATGGCTTTTTTAGCATGGGGGCTAATTACGCAGGAAACACAGTTATTCTACAGTGGTACAATTGTCGGGTTGAATGTGGACACTTCTTTATGAAAATGCCAGTAGTAGAAGGGGGGAAAAATAGCACTCATACAGGAAGTCTGCAAGTCGTAAAAGAGGCTAAAGAGTTGCTAGCATACGCAGGGGTAAAACACACACATGCTAAAAGCCAAATAGCTATTTAGACATTGTTTTGGATACTACTGTACCTAATGTAGCCTTTATAACATTTTTACAATAGTTAACACGATAATTGTAACCTGGCGAATGTCAATGTAATGAAGTTTTAATTACTTCAGATTTGAAAAAAAGCAGCATTATCATTGTGATACATTAGGGTTTCCAATTTTCCAGTACTAGCCGGGAAAGCCGAGATTAGCCATTCTTTTTGCCAAAATAAAAACGTCCCATACATGATGCCTATTGGCCCGTATTAAAGGCATTGTGTCCTGTACTGAAGCAGCAAAAATGCTCAAGAGACATTACATTATTTTCCAAAGGATAAAATGTGTGAATGTTCTGTGAATATTTTGTTTTAATTGGAAATACATTGAATTATATAAAGAAACAATAAAAGGAGGGGCCTGGGTAGCTCAGCGAGTATTGACGCTGACTATCACACCGAATCCAGGGCGTGCTGAGTGACTCCAGCCAGGTCTCCTAAGCAACCAAACTGGCCCGGTTGCTAGGGAGGGTAGAGACACATGGGGTAACCTCGTCGTGGTCGCTATAATGTGATTCGCTCTCGGTAGGGCGCGTGGCGAGTTGTGCGTGGATGCCACGGAGAATAGCATGAAGCCTCCACGCGCTATGTCTCCGCGGTAACGCGCTCAACAAGCCACGTGATAAAATGCGCGGATTGACGGTCTCAGATGCGGAGGCAACTGAGAGTCGTCCTCTGCCACCCGGATTGAGGTGAGTCACTACGCCACCACGAGGACTTAGAGCGCATTGGGAATTGGGCATTCCAAATTGGGGAGAAAAGGGGAGAAAATGAAACAAATACAAAAATAAACATCAAAAGGATTGTGAAAGCCTTTTCATTATGACTTTATAAGTAGAAATGCGAAATTAAACAAGTAAAAAAGTGTTACACTGGTTTTTTTACATAGTCATGACATGAGGTGAAAGATTGGATATCACTTTACAAAGACATGGCTCATATTAACACATGAATGTTAAAGTGTCAATTTAAAGAACTTTTAATACAAGTTAAGCTGAGCTTACATTTGTGGCATAATATTAATTACCCAAAAAATTATTTTGACTCACCCCTTGTTTATAAAAAAGAAGAAAAAGTCGCCGCCACAGTAAGGCACTAACAATGGAAGTCAGTGGGGCCAGTCCGTAAATGTTTCAAAAGTATAGTTAAAAGACACAAAGATTAAACGTGTTAATATGATTTTAGTGTGATAAAATCTGGGATTTATCAGCATTATGGCATTTACCTGATTACAGGGTTTAAGGCATAGCGTCGTCATGACAATGAAGTTGTAATATTGGATAAAACTTAAAGATATGTTTAGTAGCCAATTTTATCACACTGAAATCATGTTAACACGTATAATGTTTACATCTTGTAGTTGTACATTTGAACAAGTGTGTATTTGAATGTTTACAGACTGGCCTCATTCACTTCCATTTTAAGTGTTCCATTGCCTTACTACAACCGTTATTTATTCTTAAATAAGTTAGGAGCAAGCCAAAATTACTTTTAGTGTTAAACAACATTTCACCTTGCACTGAATCGTATATTCCACTTGCCTTATATGTTTCCATTTCAAGTGTGTTTACCTCAAACGATACCATTCTTTTTAACAAACTGAGGGACAGGTCAAAATTATCGTATGTGGTAATCAACAGCACCGTGGAAATGGGGTACATACTGTATATAAAGATAAAAATAAACAGGAATATTCTACAGCTCTAGATGCTTCTGTTCAGCATAGAATCCTCATCTCTGAGCTGATCACATGACCTCTGCTCACCTGTAAGATGAGACATGCCTTCAGCCAACAGCCATACCTGTCAACATCCTGTCGCAGGTAACCACGTCTCGTCCTTGCTCCACATACATGGACGTTTCTCATTTCGACCAGCTGTCCGTCTCAATGCTCGTTCAGTGATTCTCAAGCTGTTTAAAAGCACAGGAGATAACATGTTAATTACCGGCTGTCTACAATCCATCTCGTATAATGTTTGTCTTGGTGATGACAGCAGAAAATTACTCATTCTTTAGATACGTTTCTGGCTGTCATTCAAAAGAAACGCAGAAAACCAGATCTGAAATGTCTTCAGCGTCTCTCAAGAAACCTTGAATTGACACACAGTCAAAGAAACAGCATGCACACACACACGTTATTAAAGGAATGTTCAGAGTTCAATGCAAGTGAAGCTCAATTGACAGCATTTGTGGCATAATGTTGATTTTCTCAGAAAAATACTTTCAAGTTGTCCCTCGCCTATTTAATAAAAAAGCAGAAATTGCAGTTACAGCGAGGCACTTACAATGGAAGTGAAAGGGGCCAGTCCATGAACGCTGAAACATTGCTACAAGATGTAAAACATTATGCGTGTTATCATCATTTTAGTGTGATAAAACCGTTAAATAACATTATCTGTGCAACGTTATATCCAGTGTATTTTAATGTGTGTATTGTTGATTACTGTCGATTAACCTGAGCTGAATCAGGAACATTCCCTTAAACATAAATCAAAATACAGAACAGATAATTCCATTTCTGGATACTGATTGGTCAAAAAAGTGCTCCGGAACATTTTTCATTCTGAGAGTGAACTGTCATTTGGTTCAACGCTGGATGTTGTTTTGTGCCGTTCCAAAAGCTTGATGGATACAGAAAGAGAGAGAAAGCACTGCTTTTCTTTCCTCGTCATTCATGAAACACCAACACACGAAAAGCTTTCATCATGTCTCGAGCACACACACAAATATGCTCTCAGTGGAGGTGTAATTCTACAGGATGTTAGAAACAGGCCATTGCAGTGAGTCAGTTGAGCTGTGAATGAATGAATGAATTTTTAGAGGGGTGGAAACAACCTGACAATCACTTGAAAAGAAAAGAGACTGAAGGAAAAACAACATCTATAACAGCTGGAAAAAAAAAAAAACAGCCAAGACTTTAATAATTCGGTAAATGGTCGTGGTTCGTTTGTACGAGAAATGGCAGCCAGTGTAGTTTCTGGTGCCCCCCTAGGTTAAAATGGTGCCCCTGTAGGGAGACGCACTATGCAGACTGTGTAATATGCATATAGGGAGCGGCGGTACCGGTCAGTAATACTACAATGAAAATGAATAATACCAAGAAATGTATTCAGATGGTCCCTTACCACATCCTTCACAGATTTATCCATATTAAAAAGTGTATATCCTTTCTTACATACTGAGAACTTTCCTGACCCATGACTTATAAAAATATATTTATTTTATTTCTTCGATTATTTATCTTCTTATGTATACATCTGTGTTGGTTTATACGTATTTTTTATTTCATTTTAATTATTTATTATTTTCCTTCACCTGTACTTCTTGTCTTTATGACTCAGTAATAGCATTCGTACACTGTTGGATCTGTTTAATTTTGCACATCTTATTGAACATTTATATTGAGCCTTCTGTTTAAAAAAAAAAAGAAAAAAATCCAGTTTAGCACGTGTGGACTTTTCAGATGGTCCCTTACTACACCCTCAAAAGTATTAGCACATAATAGCACAATTTGTGGACATTTCAGACGACCCCTTACCCACCGTATTAAAAATTTCCAACTTATATCAATGTACATTTAACGATCTGGAACGATTTAACCGTGATGCGATCTGACCGGCTTACGTGACAAAATCGCATCCCATATTGATTCGATATGGGACGCATCATTTCATATTTAAATAAGGAACGATGCCATATTTTACAGGACGGATGGCAACCCTACCTGGAGGTCTAATACATTCTCATGAGCAAAGTGTGGATGCGGAAAATCGTGAGACTGTACTAAAAGAGTATCACAAAGCAGTTGTAGTGCGCATGCGTCCAACGCGTTCATATTCACTCGCGGTCAAAAGATTATACTTTGAAAGGCAATGCGATCAACCTGGCACGATACGATCTGGAACACAGAAAAACGAAGTATGCCTGGCCACATCTACACTAATCTTTTCAAGTTTGAAATCTCAGTTTTCAGTTTCATAACAACATCGTTTTCAAAAGTATGTGCTTATGGAGAGTGTTTTTCATTTTCAGTGCTGTGATGTATTGAAACTACTCGGTTTTCCAGGGCCGGTTCTAGCTCTAAGTGGCTGCTTACTGCCCCCGAGCTACCAGGGGGCCCCACAAAGCAATGTTTTCTTTTTATATATATATATATATACACTAAAAGCTGCTAGTAAGACTTAGGCAGCTGTTATGGCTCAATTAGAAAGTTATAGGGGCCCCCTTGTGGCCAAAGTGGGAAGAGAGTATGTAGCTGCAAGGTGATTATTAGCCAGATGTGACAGGCATGCACACACTCTAAGGGTATTTCGTCATCGTGAAACACACATACAAGTCAGGAGCGGAAAAAAGAAAAAGAGGAGGAGAAACGCAGCCAGTCCACCGTTAATAAAAGAATGTAAGCCAGCTACCTGGCTAGATGATATTTGTTTATTGTCATGCATTAAATTGCAACAAGTTAGCTAACATTTTCAGTTGTTTCCTGTTGTATATAGTAATTTATTGGTAATTTGTGTAGTTATTTATTGTCATTTTGAGTTAATATATTAAAATTTGTTGAAGACTGTATTGTGGTGTCATTCTTAAGTGGGCATGGATCCCCAGGTGGTTGGGGGGAGTGGGGGCCTCCAAGTAGGATTTTGCATAGAGCCCCTATATACTCAGAAATGGTCCTGGGGTTTTTAAATGAAAACGTTTTAGTGTGGATGTGGCCTAAGTCAAGTCTCAAGTCAATATTCCATGTTGAAGGGCAACCTTATGAAAACAAATCACATTATGAAAAATAATCATGAAATTAAAGTAATAATTCACTCCATAATGACAACTCTGTCACCTAATGTAGAAAAATTTGAGATGAAAAACCCCCAGATAAAGTCAATTTTTCAAAAGGCATTTATGTGTGAGCAACATAACATTTCAAACTGCAAGAACACAAAATGTTCAAGTTTTATGGTCAGCTAATTTCAAAAAGCAGGTTTATTGTACTTGGATGTACTTGTAAAAATGATCAATATTTTTGATTTTGTTGAACTTATTATATTATGTTCATTGAGTGTACACTCCAACTTTAATGGTAACGTTCGTACAACTGTGCCTGAAGTTGTGTAAACTCAAAAATGATTTTTGGCTGGTTGCTTTATTTTTTTAAGTTTACTCAACTTTTTATTTTTTAAACAGTCTTGAATATATTTAAGCACAAATCGAATTTGAGAGTTGTGACAGAAGGAAAGATTTACAGTGAATAAATACTTAAATTATGGTCTGTTTGTCAAACAAAGCTATTGTATGACTTCAGAAAACCTATAGAGTCATGTGGACTACATTTGTGTGGCTTTGTTATTTTTATTTTTTTGGTCTATATTGAAGCTCGACAGCCCTTGGCTACTATATGCATTTAATGAATGGAAATAACTACAGCGTGAACTTTCTGCTATTTTTTATTTTATTTTTTTTAATGTTATTTGGGTTTGGAATGAAATGAGGGTGAATAAGTGTTGACAGATTATTCAATGGGTGAACTATTCCTTTAAGAACAAACTCTCCATATCTTGACATGACCATTTGTGGCCTTCCATCCTTGAGTTCTGAGTCCCAGTGATTCCAGGTTCAGGACGGGTCGTGTTTAAGCGTAACCTAACCGCAGGAGATTTCATCTCAATCACTTGAGCCGTTCCCATGGCAATGAGGTCGACGGATTGCAAGAGTACTCTGCTTCACATGACAGTTTGTCAGAGAAATTGTGCCATCGTGAGGATCAACATCACGTATGTGCAACTGATACTCCAAAACAGGTACGACAGGTTACAATTGAAAACAAAAATCGGTGCAAATAATAGGCTGCAAAAGTTTTCAAAATGCATTGATCTTCTGAGACAGAATACAAATGCTTTCAGGTGTTTGAACAGGTGTGGATCAATTCTGTTAGAATAGAATCAAATTAGAGAGTATTCTCTGCGTTGATCGAAAAAAAAAACTTCAACCATTTTAAAACACATCTGCACCCTTTAGACTCTGGATGCTATTTTCTGAGAACTGTAACCCATTTTTACTGAATTATTTGTGTTATTCTCAGAGGTAAAGGAATACTTTATGACTTATTTATCCAGTATTGCATCGTAGGAAACTGCTGGATCTCAGGTGTCCATTTTGGCTCTGAGTTTCCCCAATCTGCACACCCTTGACCAGCCTGAAAATGAGAAAACTACAGTGGTCATCTGAGAATAAATGTAGCTTGTCTGGAAAAAGGCCAAGCAATGCTTGAGACATTTTGTCAGTCGTTTGGTTTCATGCTTGGTGGTTCCACCAACACTGAAGTCTCTGCATACTGCAACCTGGTCTCATAAAATCCCGTTACAACACCTCAGTGGTTCTCAATTTTTTTTTGGTCAAGCTCCCCTTTGAAACAAGAAAAAAATTCCCATCAGCAGTTCAGCTTAGTTCAGGTCTTCAATAGCTGATCTAGTTCACATCTCATACACTGCAAAAGTGAACACTCGTGCTGTAAATCCACGGTTGAAATTGAGTGCAGTGGCCTGTTTTATATTACACTATTATCAACCCAGTCAGCTTAAGTACAGATGGGAAATAAAACTTTCCAAAGCTGTGATAACTGCAAGGTAAACCTGCTTTCTCTTGTCATCTATTAAAGTGTTCAAGTCTCGGCTCACCATTTTGTAGTGAAGCTCAGATATGTTTTAAATCAAGACTTGAATTTTGATTAGCTGTACTGAATAAGTCTGAGGAATTATAGACACCATATCAGAATGAATCAAACTGTTGATGTGAAATACTGCAAGCAATCCAAAGCCACAAAAATGCCCTTTCGCCACTTTTAATTGATGAGACAGTGAAGAGGAGACAGAATTATGCCACACTAGGAAGTATAAGCTGGATTCAAACCTAACCTTCAAATATACCTAATTCACAATGGGTTTATTCTCAACACCTTAGAGTAGATCTCTACCTTACCTGTTTCATTCTGTCCTCGTACCTCTCTTTCTCTCTGACACTCTGACTCTCTTAGCAGTTGTTTGTAGCAGATGGTTGTCCTTTTCCGAGGAACAATAACAACAGAAATCTCTCTCTCTTACACACACAAACTCGGAATAACAGCAAGCTGTCTCTGGTGACTTTGTACAACTAACTTTTTATGAAGAGAGCAACGGCTGATGTACAGCTTCATGACAGAAAGATGGTGCCGTGATACCTTGTCCTTATTCAGACACAGGTCAAATGAAATATGGCCATATTTTTCGCATTAAACTCAGCAGTGAGGAGGCATCTATCTTTCCTTTAGGACAGCCTTATAAAAGTAGTTTTCTTGCAAAAGAGCTCAGTCTGGCTGGTATGTCGGACTCAAAGATTCAAACTCTGCAGATAGATTAAAAGCCAAAACCATCAAAGAATTACACAAAGTAGATATTTTGGATCCCAAACTAGATTTAAAAGAAATGTGAGTGGTGCTTACCAATACAAATATCACCGCCAGCATGGTATAGTGTTATGGATGGTTACCAGGGCATTGCTCTGCAGGTGCTAGGGTGTTCTGGATGGCTGTAAGAGTGTTCTGGGTTTTTGTTAGGCTGTTCCAAGATGGTTGCTAGGGTGATCCAAGGTGGTTGCTAGGATGTTCCAAGGTGGCTGCTTTGGTTTTCTATGTGGTTGCTAGGATATTCCAGGGTGGTTGCTGAGGTGTTCCGTGGTGGTTGGTACGGTGATCTGGGTGTTTGTTAGGGTATTCCAAAGTCGTTGCTTGGCTGTTCTAGGTGGTTGTTATGTTGTTACAATGTGGTTGCTAGGGTTTTCTGGATGGTTGTTAGGGTGTTCAAGGGTGGTAACTAGGGTGTTCCAAGGTGGTGTTTGGGGTGGTGTTTGGGGTGTTCCAAGATAATTGTTTGTGTATTCCAAAATGGTTGCTTGGCTGTTCTGGGTGGTTGCAAGGGTGCTTCATTGTGGTTGTTGGGATGTTTCAAGGTGGTTTCTACAGTGTTCTGGATGGCTGTCAGGGTGTTCAAAGGTGCTTGCTAGGGTGTTCCAAGTTGGTTTCTAGGGTGTTCTTAGTGTTTATTAGGGTGTTCCAAAATGGTTGCAGTAGTGATCCAATGTGGTTTTAGGATGTTCCAAGGTGGTTGTTTGAGTTGTCTGGGTGGTTGCTGGGATGTCCCAAGGTGGTATTTGGGGTGTTCAAAGGTGGTTTCTAGGGTGTTCTGGGTGTTTGTTAGGGTGATCCAAGATGATTGCTATGGTGATCCAAGGTGGTTGCTTGGGTTTTCTGGGTGGTTGCTAGGATGTTCCAAGGTGGTTGCTGGGGCATTCCAAGTTGGTTGCTGGGGTGTACCAAGGTGCTTGGTATGGTGTTCTGGGTGGTATTCCAAAGTAGTTACTTTGCTGTTCTAGGTGGTTGTTACAGTGTTCCAATGTGGTTGCTATAGTGTTCTGGATGGTTTTTAGGTTGTTTCAGGGTGGTTGCTAGGGTGCTCTAAGGTGGTGTTTAGGGTGTTCTGATGTGGTTGCTGGGGTGTTCCAAGGTGGTAGTTAGGATATTCCAATGTGGTTGTTAGGGTGTTATGGGTGGGTGCTAGGGTCCTTCTTGGTGGATGTTTGGGTGTTTCAAAGTAGCTGCTAAGGTGTTCTGGGTGGTTACGGTGTTTTAAGGTAGTTGTTAGGATGCTCTGGGTGGTTGCTAGGGTATTCTGGAAGGTTGTTACAAGGTAGTTGCTATGGTGTTCTGGATGGTTGTTAGGGTGTTCCAAGGTGGTTGCTAGGGTGTTTCATGGTGATTGTTAGTGTTCCAAGGTGGTTGCTATTATGTTCCAAGGTGGTGGCTAGGGTGTTCATTGGTTGTTGCCAGGGTATTCTAGGTGGTTGCTTGTATGTTCCAAGGAGGTTGCTGGGGTATTCTGGGTGGTTGTTCGGGTGTCCCAAGGTGTTTGCAAAGGGTTTTGGGTGGTTGTTATTGTGTTTCACATTGTTTTTTTAGGGTGTTCTAGGTGGTCGTTAGGGTGTCCCAAGGTGGTTGCTATGGTTTTCTGGATGGTAGCATACTGGCCCAAGTAAAAAAATAAAATTAAAAAAAATAAAATAAAAAAAAGGAGAAGAAAAAAAAATAGAAACAGAAATAGTAATAGTGATACATTCTTTATACCATATATTATCTGTATTGGGCATACTCACTCCAAACTATGGATATTCAAATTTTGCATTGTAACTTATTATTCATTAACATATTTATTTGCATTATTTATATGAAATAAAGGGACAGCTCACCCAAAAATGAAAATTATGTCCCAATTTACTCACTCTCATGTTTTCCAGACCCTCATTACTACTTCTATGGACATGATGAGATGATAGGCAGAATGTTAGTCTCAGTCACAATTCACTTTCATTGCATCTTTTTTTCTCACCTTACAATGTAAGTGAATGGGGACTGAGGCTGTCAGCTCTGTCTAACATTTATTTTTCTGTTCTACGGAAAAAGTCAGACAGGTGAGGAAATGAGGACAGCATTTACATTTTTGGAATTTAAATTAAAAGATTGAAAATGTATTCCATAAATGTATACAAATTATCCAATTGCACTTATTAGCCAGTCCTCCATAGCCAGAGCTTAATTGTAAATATGTAAATATGCAATAACATAGCAACACAAATTCAGTGAAAGTTATGTCATGAATTGTCTGGACTAAGATACAGTGATCTCTATTCTTCAGTATAAAACTCAATCTCTGTGTTGATTGATCACTTCTGTTCTCTCAGTGCTGTATCAATGTCACAATGCTGGACACATGAATAACTAGTGACACAATTCATTTTACCAGATTAAATTGACAGACGGTTTTAGGGGACGTCTCACACATACAATTCAGCCTTTCAGTGACCTCATCTCATTATTTCCAAAGGCTTATTAAAAATAAAACAGACACTATTTATCACTGTGTACAGATTGCAAATAGGATGCATACATCACAGGGAATGTCAGGGATGGTTTATTTACTGTTTCCATTCGCTGTGTGGCTGTCACAAGCTAATCCTGGACATGACTAAATGTAACCGCACAAACCTCTTGGCGTCACGCTGAGAGCCCACTGCTGGCTATTTCCTGTGGGGGCCACGGGGGCACCACGCAGAAAAATGAGCCACTGTTATAGTGTGTGTGGCCATACGAATAACAAATAAAGACTTTTTATTTACTTTTCAAATGTTTTTTCAAAGCAAAAAAGCAAAAATCATTACTCTAGGATGTGATGAGAGATTGCAAACATCTTAAGAGTCAAACTCAGCTAATTTTATAAGAAAGCTGAAAAGTGTCTTGCAATTAAACTCTATAATATAAAAGTCATGTTACAATAATTTGCATCTTTCTCACCATCATAACCAGACTCCACGGTCCCAGGTAGTACTGCAAATGGATAATCAGTCATTTAGCAGCTTACATGTAGGGACGTGTTACTAGTTTTGCAACTAGTTGGTGGACTGTCTGAACAAGTAGCCCTGTATATGTAGGCCACAACCAGTGCTGGGGAAGCTATTTTGAGACTGTAGCTTCTCAATCTTAAGGCAACTCATAACTTATCATAGTTAAACTACAGTTTAACTCTTTAGACTCAATATGAAAACAAAAATGTATTGTGGCCTTAGGCTGACACAAATGAGATACACAACGAGTGTAATTGAGGCCGAGTATGTTTTAAACCCAAATCACCGTCTTAACCTGCAGATCACAGATTCATCCTCAACTCCAACCCAAGCTGGGATGATGCTTACATCAGGTAGCCTATAGAATCAAGTTGCTCTCTAACCCCTATGTCCATTTCTACCACAAAATGTCATCCAGAATGTTGTTTGATTCCGTGACACAGTTCATCATAACATGTTTGTAGTATGTCCTCTTGTTTTTGTGTCGTTAAACCAAGGAGGATTAGATGCAAACTGCTGCAAAATGCAGACTTCGCCACACCAGCGAAGAGTCTCAAAAGAAGAGTGTGTAAATAAATAATGAAAGTGTAAGACTCATGTGTGTGAAAAGATAGATAATTTGTCTTCTCCTCTCAGTCTCCAACCCTGGAGGGATGGCACTAAATGGCACCTAGCTTTCTGTCCAGCACATCCTTTGTATGCTTTGTTGAAAAAAAAATTGCTAAAGGCCAGACACCCCCTGAGTTGCGGGTTTGGCTCTGAAATATTCATACACATAGAATGAGCCACATATTGATTCTGAGTCACTAATCACCACATCTGCCTTCCTACCCTCCGCTGTGTTATTTAGCATGACGCTAGCCTACATGCTAATCAGTGAATATGGATCAGTAAAAATGGATTTTCTTGCTAGAGTTCCTGTTATCTGTTTGACAAATTCCATCTTACAAATTGCTATATTGCTGTAGCAGTTTTATCAAATATTTTCTGAATTTCTATCACAACAACTATCACTAGCAACTTTTAAGTTAGCAAGTGAAGTCTAATGCTAAAGTAATGCTAGTGCTGTCTGTGAACTATAAATCCTGGAGGTTTAGCTTGCAGACTTAGGCACTCATAGTTGACATAAGGCACACTGTATTAAATTGAAACAGTATATTAAAGAAAGCAATATATCTTTTTTTAATCCTGGGTTACAGTTTATTTTCAAATGCTTATTCTCAAACGCAGAAATACTGAAAATTGGAGGGAAAATGAAAATGACAGACCATGGTACTGAATGATTAGTATACAAATTTACCATGGTATTTACATGGTAATCCAAGGTACTTCAAAGAACGATATGTGTTACCATGGTACATGTTTAAAAAACATGGTATTACCATGGTTATAGACTTGAGAAATAGACATACATGTCAAACTCAAGTCAAAGGTTCACATCCCAACAGAATATCGTGATTTCAAACATGAAAACAGCAGAGATAATGGAACAATATGATGGATCTTTGTTGTCGTTTTGGCAGGGTTTGTGATAGTTTCCTGGGGGAAATAAGTACCCGTCACACAACCTTATTATATCCAACAGTTATATGTCACACACACAACTGCAATTCCCAAGACATCTTACGCTGCCCTTGAGAAAGCCCTTATACAACACTGATCTCTCTCTTTATCTCTCTCTCACACACACACACATGCGTTGGTGCAGCTGTCATTATGAGGACTCTCAATAGACATAATGATTTTTATACTGTACGAACTATAGATTCTATCCCCTAACCCTAAACCTAACCCTCACAAAAAAACTTTCTACATTTTTACATTTTCAAAAAAACATTGTTTAGTATGTTTATTAAGCCATTTCCCTCATGGGGACCACAATGTAGGTTAAACCTGTACATACACACACACACACACACACTCGCGCACATGCACAAGATCCAAACTGCACTGGTACTAAAGCATGCTGGCCCCTGGTTCCACATTGTGTGTCAAACTATTTTTTTCATCCAAAATCTGATTATTTGGACTTTTAATAAGATTTTTTTTTATATATATTAATACCATTCCCTGTTAAAAACAAAACTGACCCTATACTCTAAATGCAATAGTTTTAATCTAAACACTTTTAACCTAATGATGGAGGTCAACAATTTCAGCCAAAATAAAGGAAAAAATTATGGAAGACAAACATAATAAAAGAAGCACTACATAAAATTGCAGATACAATAATAATAATAATAATAAAATACATTCTCCTTGTTGAATTTTGTTACCTAAATTAAGCTTACAGTATGTGGCACAAATGTAATTTTCCTTACAAATTTACATTTTTAAAATTGAAGTTTACTTTATCCATTTATGTTTCCAGCATGCACTGCGGCATGAGTATAAATTGTGAATTAATGTCTTAATATTCACTTTTTATTGCAGTATTTGCACTGGTGGTGTTGTCTTTTTGTGTTTTATGTAATGAGACATCATTCGTTGTGGTCTGTGTGATAGGACCCTGCATGCCTGTTTGGAAAGGTTGATTTAGAACTCATCAGTATGATGTCATCCTCTGTTGCTGAGGCTACAAGTTCACAGCTTGTTATACTTGCAGCAACAAATGTTTGACAAAGAAATGGAGGTGGTATAAATTAAGTTGCCTCAATGTAATTAAAATGATGACTTTGACAAAAAATGTATTTAAGTTTGTACAACAAGACTTGATCAAATTCATTCAAATATATTACTTTTTGATTAAACTGTTAATTTAATTGAGTGGAAATGTTTTTATTTTATTAAGTTAATTTTTTGAGTATAGCTTATTTTGTATTCGGGTCTTTTAGTTAACATTTTCACAGCAAATCCTTCTTTTCTTTTAGAAATAATAAGGCAATCAAATAATGCAACTTAGAGGACTGACCATTGTATTGAACTTGGAACACAAAAAAAAAAAAAAGAAAAAAAAAAAGATGTTGCAATGTTTGTGTGTTTGTTAGATTGGTAAATGGGCAGTGTTGTACAAGTGTGGGTTGCAAAGTTAGTTTTGCACCAGGTTTGACATCAATGATCCTGAATGCCATTGGTTCACACCCATCATGTGACGATCATGTTTGAATATGTAGAAACAGCAGTTCTTTCCAACTTTCTCCTTTTGCATTCAAGGAAAAAAAAGTTAGATTGGAATTACATGAGGGTAAGTACATGATTAAATTATGTTTCTTTCTTTTGGGGCGATCTATTGCGTTAAAAGGGTCAGTTCTTCTCAACGTTGAATGATGTTAATCATTAATGATTGAAGGTTCATTTTTGATTGAACTACAGTATACCTTTAAACAATAAAGGTTCCAATTAGAACCAAAAAGGTTCATTCTCAAATTCTTTAGAAGAGCATCTATGTTCTGGGGCTTTACAGAACTATGAAACTAAAACACTGATCTCAAGCACCTACAATGAAACATCAAGAAATTTATTAATCTCCAAAGAACCACAAAACAACTCAGGAACCCATCCTGTTATAATAAAAAAAAAAAAAGCCCCATGAAAAGAAGAGGGTTATTTATTTTATAGAGCATCTCTCTTGCTTTCTTTCTCTGAATGAATGACTGGGTTTATGTGAGTCTATATGAGACATTGACTAAATGAATGTGTTGCAGACTAAGGATTTCCCAACACATTAGTCATGGTGGTGATAACCTGGCAGCACAAGAAACCTTCTCTGCTGTTTGATTCATGGGTTATATTAACTGAGCTGTTATTACTTCAGATAGAACTCACTGTCAAGGTGAAGCTCATCCTCTATGTTTTACTGATGAGAGAAAATTAGAAGAAATAATGTAATTAATGTACTTACATGACACTGCTGACGAGAATGGATAAAGAATCCCAGACAAAGAAGACAGACTTTAAATACCCAATTAAATCGAAATCAGAGTTTTGTGGCTATTAGTTCATGTCTGTTAGCTTTGAGGTCTGATCAATATGCTAGTGTACTCCTAAAAGTGTACACAGACACACAGACACACAGAAAATCAGACAGACATTATATAAATATATATATATATATATATAAAAAAATCAGACAGACAGACAGATAGATAGATAGATAGATAGATAATCGAACAGACAGACAGATAATCAGACAGACACACAGACAAATAAATAATCAGACGGACAGACAGACAGATAATCGAACAGACAGACAGATAATCAGACAGACACACAGACGAAAAAAATAATCAGATGGACTGACAGACAGATAATCAGATAGATAGATAGATAGATACAGACAGACAGTAAGATAGATAGATAGATAGATACAGACAGACAGACAGACAGATAATCAGACAGACACACAGACAAATAAATAATCCGATGGATAGACAGACAGATAATCGAACAGACAGACAGATAATCAGACAGACACACAGACAAATAAATAATCAGACGGACAGACAGACAGATAATCGAACAGACAGACAGATAATCAGACAGACACACAGACGAAAAAAATAATCAGATGGACTGACAGACAGATAATCAGATAGATAGATAGATAGATACAGACAGACAGTAAGATAGATAGATAGATAGATACAGACAGACAGACAGACAGATAGATAATCAGACAGACACACAGACAAATAAATAATCCGATGGATAGACAGACAGATAATCGAACAGACAGACAGATAATCAGACAGACACACAGACAAATAAATAATCAGACGGACAGACAGACAGATAATCGAACAGACAGACAGATAATCAGACAGACACACAGACGAAAAAAATAATCAGATGGACTGACAGACAGATAATCAGATAGATAGATAGATAGATACAGACAGACAGTAAGATAGATAGATAGATAGATACAGACAGACAGACAGACAGATAGATAATCAGACAGACACACAGACAAATAAATAATCCGATGGATAGACAGACAGATAATCGAACAGACAGACAGATAATCAGACAGACACACAGACAAATAAATAATCCGATGGATTGACAGACAGATAATCAGACAGACAGACAGACAGTAAAATAGACAGACAGACAGACAGACAGTAAGATAGATAGATAGATAGACAGATAGACAGACAGACAGTAAGACAGACAGTCAGACAGTAAGACAGACAGACAGACAGACAGAAAGATAGATAGATAGATAATCAGACACACAGACAAATAAATAATCAGATGGACAGACAGACAGACAGACAGTAAGATAGACAGACAGACTGACAGACAGTAAGATAGATAGATAGATAGATAGATAGATAGATAATCAGACAGACAGACACACAGACAAATAAATAATCAAATTGGACAGACAGACAGACAGACAGTAAGATAGATAGATAGATAATCAGACAGATACACAAACAAATAAATAATCAGATTGATAGACAGACAAATAATCAGACAGACAGATAAACAGACAGACAGACAGACAGATAGACAGCCACATAGACAGATCATCAGACAGACACGCAGACAGATAATCAGACAGATAGATAATCAGACAGACAGACAGAAAATCAGACAGACAGACAGATAATCCGACGGACAGATGGGAGGGAGGGAAGGAGAAAGAAAGATAGAAAGAAAGAAAAAAGAAAGAAAATTACTTTAGGAAATGACATTCCAGTACACAGCGATATTAAAATGGAGCTGTTTGATTGGACATTTACCCCTTCAGTCACTGCTTTTCTCTACCAGATGTTCTTCAGGTAAGGCATTTCAAGTGCAATCAAATCCGAGGACGCTCTCGTTTATATTCACTTGAGTCGTTTCTTCATGTTAGGCGTGTTTGGTCAACACTAGAGAAGACTTCAGAAATAATGTTTCATCAGTACACATATGCATTTTCAAGCACTTACTGATGATATGCTCTTCAACATCCATATCACGCTGCAATACTTTCACAATAGCCACTGATTGAAGATTTCAATGTGAAGATGTGTTTTCTGTGTGGAGAAAGAGCACAACATATTCTCCTGCTGAATCAGATATTCACCAAGACCAAATCCTGTCATGCATGAAATTCTCAATAGTACAGGTCACATCAACACTTTAACGAGAACGCACGGCAATTAACAAGCAATTATCTGTCACCTTCAGCCACAAAACAACCATGCCATCGCTAACAATATCTGTCATCTGTCTCTTTGCATTTAGGTTTCAGGTGTTGTATTTAACTTGCCTCTTTTTGTTTATGTATGTTTAAATGGCTTGACAAGCGCAGTTTTATTTCATGTGTTAATATATTTTATATTAAAATAGGAAGTCGGGGTGGGACATATCAAAGGCCTCATCCTTCTTTTTTTTTTTTTTTTTTTGCAGATTGCCAATAGCCTTTCATTTAATTTGGGGGAGGGGCACTGTCATTCTAAAAATATATATTGACTAATATATTACTTCAAACTGTTGCTCTACAGGTACATGACAACAGAACCATAGAAGCAGACAGTTCACAATAATCTCACTGTAGTGCCCCTTGTGGCATACTTGCGTGCATTCGGACATATTTTGGAATGCAACGCACAAAATCAAGCTTGCGTTGCTTGAAGCATCTGTGGCATGTTCTTGCACTGAGTATGTTTTCAGCCTTTACAGCCTTTACAAACTGATGTGATCAATATAAATGTATTTGTGTGCTTGCTCTCAAAGTCTGTGAGCATCAACTGTAGCTCTATAAATATAAAATATATTTGTATTTAAAACCACATCACACACATTACTTTTCTAGAAAAAGTGGTAATAACGAATTAAGAACATATATTGTAAATACTGTGGCATTTCAGAGTTTACAATATGTGTGAATTCTAGAGAAAAAGCCAAAGCTCATGGCACGGTACAGTCCAAATACTCCTGAATATTCATTGCAGATTGACAAGCAATTTCCATTTAATTTGCCAATGAGAACACATACTTTACTGCTGCGTTCATTTCCTACCACTCATTACAAACACACAACTTACTTGGGGAGTATTCGCTCAAACTCAGAAGCGTGATGTACTGAATGCAGGATGCATTTGTGCTGCAGTGGAGCAGAACGCTGGACTCTCCGCGGTCTCATTGGAGAGTGAAATAATGAGCGTGGCAGAGCAGAGCAGCCATTACTAAACCCTCGACCGCTACAGTCGCTCTCCATTCTCTAACACTGCTATAGTCAGGCCATTACTGCTTCATTTCCCATTATTGTGAGGAAAACAACCAAAATCCATCCATACCAATGTACAAATACATCCACCAGAGACAGAGGCATATCCACACTGCAGAAACAGGGCTGGAATAGACCTCAGAGCAGACTTTTTAGCCTTTGTTTTGACCAGTAGACGAGAACACGTCCCTTGCTGCTTAAAAATTAGAAGCCATCATGAAATATTGGTTGATATAGTGACTCCTGATTAAAACAAGGAAAAGTCAACCCAGAAATGTAAAATTTGTCATTATTTACCCACTTGATGTAAATCTGTGTGGCAAGGAGGAGGGCGGGGCCGGGCCGTTATGATGCATGCCCGGCCCCTAATCAGGCTAATCAAGCCCAAGAGAGGGATGAAGGCCAATGTAACGGGGTAAAAGGGAAAGGAAGAGGCGAGAACCGGTCTTCCCCACCTTCTCGGACCTGGGAGGGAGACAAGGGGAGAAAAAAAAAAAAGAGGGAAAGGCCAACATAGAGCGACAGCGGAAGAGAGAGAGAGAGAGAGAGAAAAAAAAAAACGTACTCGCCGGTTCTCTGATACGCCGTAGCCTGGTCCTCGGTCACTCCTCCACCCTCTAGTGGATGACAGCCGCTCCTCCCCGGGTGGATCAGAGGCAGTCCTCTGGCCCCTGGTGGACGAAACGCCCCGCCGTGTTTTGGTGGATGGTAGGGGTCTCCTCCGCCCCTGGCAGTGGTTTTCCCGCTCCAGGCGGTCGGCAGTGAGCCCCTCCCCGCTCACGGATGGCGGTCTTATCTTTGACCCCGCCGTGTTTTAGCGGCGGTAGGGGTCTCCACCGCCCCTGGCAGTGGAGACCACTCCACTCCTCCCCTCGCGGTCGGCGGTCCTTCCTCCACTTTCAGGCGGCCAGGCTCCTTAGTCCCCCGGCGGATGGCCACGGCTGCTCCTTTGGTGTGGATGGTAGTGGCGAGGACTCTACTACGGCACATCCCTCCTCCTTCCTGGGTTTCGGCACCAATATAACGAGGTAAATGGGAAAGGAAGAGGCGAGAACCGGCATGACAATATAAATAATCATTTAATGATTAACTTAAAGCAAAAGACATAAAACACAAACGCATACAGGGCAACTGCCTGTAGCTCTCTCTCTCCCGAACTGCCGCCTCCGGCCACCTTTATCCCTCTCGTGGGCTTGATTAGCCTGATTAGGGGCCGGGCGTGCATCATCACGGCCCGGCCCTCCTCCTTGCCACAATCTGTTTGAATATTTTTTTTTTTCTGGAGAACACAAAAGAAGACATTATGAAGAATTGTGCTGTAATTACAATAAATGGAGACAAAAGCACCTTCAAAGTATCATAATGTAGTCCATATAGATGTTATGAAAATTACGTGACGGTGGCAATATTTTTGCTAAATGATATTATGGGTTCAAACGCGTAGTATTGCGGCAGTTCTGAGGTGAAATGTCCACTGAGTGGCGCTAAAAGCGAGTTAAATATTTTCCCAAACAGATGAGGTTTTTAAGGTTAATGCGAGTTCATCGAGTTTTAAAATCAACAAAACCGACCTCCATTCCCTAAACCTTTAACCTAAACCTAACCGATAGCAAATGTGAGATGAAAAATGCTAAACTCTGTCCCCCTTTGTTACACTTGCTCGCTCTGACAAGCTCTGCAGAACTCCCCATTGGAATGAATGGGAGATTGCCGTGGACGGAGAGTTTTTTGCCAAAATATTCTCATAAACGGAATGGATAATATTTCTATGTGGGCTGGTATGAAGAGTGACACTGTAATGCATATTTATCTGAAGATTTTTGTAAAAGAAATTGTTAAATTACACAGTAATTTGAATAAAAACTGTGGAGAATGAATCAGAATCAAGGCAAACAATTATTACAGTCACTTGAAAAGAGAAAAACTTCATTTAATAGTGATTACACATCTAATAACATGAGCGTAAGTGAACAGAGCTGTTTATAACGTCTCATAACACACTCATTTTGATGCTGTGAACTGTTTATTTACTATCACTTTTACAATAACTTGAATCAATGCATAAATGAATTAACGTTCAGTTATTAGCTTTAATTTATCTTGGAACAAATGTAGGTGTCGTTGCAGATGTTATATGTTCATTTGGGAATGAGGAATAACACAGTTTAATCCATAACATGTTCTTCTCCAGATTTATATAAAGATTATTTTTTTATAAAGAAAGAGTGTATCCTCTCTGGGTAACTCGTCTCACTATTACAAATGACCCGGCAACAACGTGTTTTACATTTTTGGATTATTTTGATAAAATCCCGTTTAAAAGTACTCAAACACACGTTACTTCCATAGGGTCTTATTGGAAAATAGCAAACGTGTGTCAGAGTAATGGCGGCAGGGCAACAGTTGCTAACACAGGATTGTTTAGAAGCACTTTTAAGGCGGGGCTTAGCGAAGGGACAATTGCCAAAGCAACCATGTCATTTCGTGTCAACTCACATGCACAGTAGGATTCGTACCCCGGTGCTTTGCATTGCAAGTGTGACGCTCTATCAGTTGAGCTACTGCGCAATTTGATTGCCCTCAAACAAGCTTGAAAATGTAGTTGGTTTTGTACTTCACACGTTAATATGCTTCACCTAACAAGTCATGCGTTAACAGTGTTTATATGTCATAAAATAGCATTATGTAAAGAACAGGGTGAAAAGTAAACGTTTATGAATTAATAATCTGCCGTTTCATTTGGGATTTGTGTGAAAGTGAATTAAAGGTGGGTTAATGATGACAAAATGTGTTCATTTTTGGGTGAAATACTCCTTTGCATCAGCAGCAAGCTTATGATGCCTTAAAATACAGTCTCTGTAGGCAGCTTATTCGGTTTTGTAGTCTTTTTGTAAACCCTCAAAAACGCTCCTGGCCCAGAAATGAAACAGCAGATCTGAACAGCAGTCTTTGCTTTCAACTGAATCAATAAATGAACAGCCCTAATTAAGGGCGAGGTCGCGTCTTATGTTTCACTTCATCAAACTGAGTTTATGCTTTGCACTCCAGAGAGAGTTATGCTCGATACACACTTAAAACAAACATTTCAAGTGGATTCATCGAAATTCCAATGCAACTGAGCATTTCAAACTTTAATTAGAAAATGAGATTATTGATATATACAGTATGTATATATATATCAATAATATATATTTATATATTTTCCTTTTTCCTATTATAAAAATAACAACAAAATGGTAACAAAATAAAATATAAGACATTGCTTTGGCCAACAATTATTTTAATTGATAAATTGTATAATTTTATTACATTTAAAACACGTGACAGCATGCCAATACCTAACTTTCATGAAAAATACATTTAAACCTTTCAGTATAAATCTGCCTTTATAATATAGTTGAGCCTGGCCTGAATGTACGCCAGTGTGGTTTGATTATGCTTGCTTGTTTATCCCAAAAATATGATTATGAAAATTTACTTTAGAGGGTAAAATTCCCATAAAAATATTCTCATTTAAGAGGGTTTTGAACTAGATGTTTGAAACCAACATAAACACCCTCCGCTAGAGAAAACACATTTTCGCAATCGTTACTGAGATATAGCCCCAGTGACAACTTCCCCATGTGACAACTAGCCCCATTCTCCCCTGTATATTAATAAAGGCCCTATATATTTTATTATTTACATGTTTTATATATATATATAATTATTTACTACAGGTATATATTTCCGTACATACATTCATATCTGTATTATATATGTTTTTTTTATTATTATTGTTTTTTCCTAATTGGCATATAGTGGTATACATTGACTCATACAACAGGAGAGAGATCTTCAACATTTACATCTCTCTGGCGCTCTGTTTCTGTCAATACTCTTCCTCATTCTCTATTTCTCTCACTGTGCACTCTTGCCTTATGTTGTTTGTGTGTGTGTGTGTGTGTGTGTGTGTGTGTGTGTGTGTGTGTCAGTGGGTCTTGTTTACTAAGTTGTGCTGGTTTTTCCCTCAGGGAGTTCATAGACTCACGGCTCTGGACCCAAACCAGACACAAAACATCTCACTGACCTCTCTCTCTCTAAACAAGGCATGTGAAATGGCAGTTCTGAAAGAAACACCATGTCAGCAGAGAAATTAAAACAAACAATTGAAAATGTGAGTGAAGTTTGCCCATGCAAAACTCACCACCACAATCCTAGGGTGGTGCGGGGGATTGTCAATGCATTGATACGGTGTTCTGGATGGTTCCTGGGTGTTTGAGTAAAGAAATGCTAACAAAACTACAGGGAAGGAACTTTCTGTGAACCTATTGTTCACACTTTTTGCAAAAAGTACCTCGTCTTAGCCGCTTTCAATTAATACCTGTAGGAACAGAATGTTTTCAGGTGATTTCCTCAAAGAATATGTCGTTCACTGTCTATTATGTTTTAATGCCCTCTATTAGAAATATCCAACGCATATTAAAACACAGAAGCATAATTAATCTGTTGAAAGAAAAAAGAGCAACTTCCATGCAAACAGACTGATTAAAAGTTTGAAAACCGCTCAGTCAAACTTCTTCAGAGTAACATTGCAAGAAATCATGCATAAAACCATTTTGGACGACAAGCCACAAACACACCGAATGTCAATCATTATCGTTTTGAAAGAAAACAATGAATGAGTCCGAGCTCCGTCTATTGTTTCCCATGCCAATCATTAAGGTAAAAATTAACGCAGCATTTCTCTCGTCAGATATTTTAATGAGTGCCGTTTCTCTGCAGTCTGACAGTCATTCTCTTGCTTTGTTCAGAAGGTAAAGATAATGTTTTCTCTATCAGTGGATGAGCGCAGGCTGTCCAGCTCGGAAAAGAACATGTTTCCATTGGTGTTGTTGAAAAGTGGCTTGAAATATTCTTGCTTTTTTCTTTCCTTCTATTGTGTCCTGAGATATAATGTGCCGTCTTGATTTAGCTCTCAATCCAATCGCGCAGTTGCTGTATTTAATTGGTCATTTTCAATAATGCATACCTTGTGATGTGAACTTGATGCCTGCAATGAAAACAAGTGTAAACCCTGTCTTAATTAAACATTACATGAAATGTCAAGTTTTCAGCTCATAACTACAATACCTATGCTCCTTGAACATATTTATCTTAAAAATCCATAGACTTAATATTTTAAGTGTTAATAACTTAAACTATTGAGCAACTGAAGTACAGGTTTCTATGCATTTCAGTGGAGAATTAAGTTTGTGTTAAGTAAATTATTAAGTAGAAACAACAATGTTTAAATGGCAAATCTGAGTTAAGTCTACCTAACTTAAGTTCTTTTTATATGAGCACCAAGTTAAGTGAACTTACATTAAATACACACATTTTGGAGACATCGTTACTCAATTCAACGGAGGGAAAAAGTTCACTCAATCAGCTAAGTAAATTCAACTTATTAGGTTTTTCAGTGTACAACTGTAAAAAGTGCAACAGGTTCATTTGAATTTTTATTAAAAGCACTAGCTCACACATGCAAACAATGTTTTACTTCCACAAATACCGTTTGAAAAGTTTCTCGTGGAATAGAGCATACTCTTTTGCATACATTTTAATAAAAAAAGTGGCTGGCATACAGTTTACACTACACAATATTCGGCTAGTAGTAAGCTAGTATTCCATTCCAAACCATTATTTTGTCACAGTGTTATGAGACTAAGATCTTAAATTGTCTCACGGCCCTAAACCAAAATGAGGCGAGTCCAAGGACATTGGTGCATACTGCGTGGAGAGAGGGAGATAAAATCTCCATCCGTCTCTGGGGATAATAACCTCTATCATGCTCATCGCCTGAAATAAAAGCTGAGACATCATCAAACCTCATTACCGAGGGAAACGGCCTTATGGATTCATATCGTTTCACTAAGTTTGTTTTTCGGTGTAGATTACCTGTGGCTGTCCCTTTTGTTGCCCAAGACTGTTTGTCCATTTTCCTGACCACACTGACCTCTTGTCCTATCATACTAATGTGTATAAATGAAATATACCACTATTGACCACTAAAGCAAACCCTTTGTTCTTCAATATGAGCACTATTGGCCCTGTGGACTTTTAGAAATATATATATATATATATTTCCTATTATTTTTTTTTGTTACCTTCACACATATCATGTCTCTACCTTTTGGGATATACACTGATCAGCCACAACATTAAAACCACCTGCCTAATATTGTGTAGGTCCCCCTCGTGCCGCCAAAACAGTGCCATCCCGCATCTCAGAATAGCATTCAGACACGCTATTCTTCTCACCACTATTGTACAGAGCGGTTATCTGAGCTCCCGTAAACTTTGTCAGTTCAAACCAGTCTGGCCATTCTCTGTTGACCTCTCTCATCAACAAGGCGTTTCCGTCCGCAGAACTGCCGCTCACTGGATGTTTTTTGTTTTTGGCACCATTCGGAGTAAATTCTAGAGACTGTTGTACGTAAAAATCCCAGGAGATCAGCAGTTACAGAAATACTCAAACCAGCCCGTCTGGCACCAATAATCATGCCACGGTCCAAATCACTGAGATCACATTTTTACCCATTCTGATGGTTGATATGAACATTAACTGAAGCTCCTGACCCATATCTGCATGATTGTATGCACTGCATTGCTGCCACATGATTGGCTGATTAGATAATCACAGGCTGGTTTGAGTATTTCTGTAACTGCTGATCTCCTGGGATTTTCACACACAACAGTCTCTAGGATTTACTCAGAATGGTGCCAAAAACAAAAAACATCCAGTGAATGGCAGTTCTGTGGATGGAAACGCCTTGTTGATGAGAGAGGTCAACAGAGAATGGCCAGACTGGTTTGAACTGACAAAGTCTACGGTAACTCAGATAACCACTCTGTACAATTGTGGTGAGAAGAATAGACTCAGAATACTATTCTGAGATGCGGGATGGCTCTGTTTTGGCGGCACGAGGGGGACCTACACAATATTAGGCAGGTGGTTTTAGACTCGGTATCAGCAAGTACTCATACTCGTTCTCAAAAAAAATGGTATTGGGACATCCCTAATATATATATTACACACACACACACACACACACACACGCACATGTATTTAAAATATATATCTTACTAATTATCACTCATTGTTTAGATCATCATCAGTCAAAAAATGTAGTAATTCATATTTTAATGGTGGATTTTCATAATTAAATATTGAAAGTCTGTGGCAAAACAATAAAATCAAAAAGAATTCGAAAATAGCAAAAATAAATGAATGCATGGCAAAAACTTAAACAACCAGTTTTAATGTGACCAGTGTTCATTTTAATAAAACCATTGTAATAAAAATGAATTCTTCATCCTGCCTCTAGCTGAAGAAACACTGTTATATTAGGATTAGAATCGAATCTGGCGAAAGACTGCAGATTTATTTGGGGTGATTTAATTATGTGGGTCGAAAAGAACAGACATTAGCTGTAGTGACTCTTTTTATGAGAAACACATTAGAAGAAGAATGAGACGCTGAAAGAATGACTTTGCAAAATCTGCTTTTTTTCCCCCATAATGGCCTCATTGAGAAACTCCACGGCCTGCATGCTCTAAAAACTGTACGATTCTATTCAGACTGGACAATAGTCAAACAAAACGAGGAACGCACCACAAACTCTTACAGACAGAACACTTTCCCTCGATACGAATGTACCCAAAGAACGAAAGGCCTCAGGAGAACACAAGCAAACAAAGATGCTAATTTGCAAGCGACATCCCAAAAGCGGCCCCACAAACAAGACAACCGCTTGCTTGACGCACACTCTACAGATATCACAATCTGTTCAATTAAATGACAAAACAAAGAGATGAAAACAAGACACATTCTGTGGCGTATGTGATTGTTTAGAGGGTTTATCTGTCATCTCACTGGTGTCTGATTGTTTAGATTGTTTGGCAGTTGAAGGCCACTGTTGCGTTGCTTGACTCTAAACCATTCAAACTCAAGTAAAGGAGACTTATACAAAATAATAATCGGTTGCCTGCTGGGTCAGTGTTTACCCAATGTGCAGTGAGGGAAGGAGAGTTTGGAAGTATGTGGAAAACTTTCTGAGGAGTCTGTGGCCTTGATGCTTAAACTTTCAGGACAAACAAAACAAAACAAAACACTGGCTTATATTCTCCGCAGCAGTCCAGAAAATATTCCTTGAGAGCACACAAACACATTGCAAGCAACAAGCTACCCATAAAAAAGCAGTTTAACAACAGTCAAGCTACTCCTTTGAAATAGTAGTAAGCTATGCTACAAGCTAATAACAAATAGTAGCTAACTACTCTAAAGCTACGTGGGGGGTGGAGTGCAAGATTACTATCAAACAATAAAAAATTATAATTTTCAGAGATGTTTTGAATGAACGAACAATCACAATGGGTTAAAGCAGTTAAACAACAGTCAAGCTACTCTTTTGAAAAAATTAGCTATGCTACATGTTAGCTATGCTACAAACTAATAATAAATAGCAACTACGTTCAAGCTACTTGGGGGTACAAGATAACAATCACATCTCTTCATCTCACCTTTCCTTCATGTTCAGCAAGCACCATCATCATTAGTTTCACCTGTTTTCCATCAGTGTTCACAGCTGTTCCTCATGTTGATAATTCCCATGCCTGTATATATTCCCTTGTTTCCTCACTCATTTGTTTATCAAGACTTGTGCCATTTGAATAATCATCTTCATTAAATACTGCATTTGGGTTCACTAACTTCTCTCTCTCCTTGTTCACTGCTGACAATAACAGAATCCACAATATAATCTCTTATTTAATCAGAGATGTTTTTCTTGCACAAAAACTGTGTTTGAATGAATGAACAGTTGCAATTAGTTTTAATTGAGCATTAAGCTACAAATAATAACAACTATACAGTTACAACAAAAATCTTGCTGAATAAACCAGTTTATTAATGGTTTGCTGATCTTAGCTGATTTAAGATAGTGCTCCACTGGTTTTAATATACAGGACATACTGTATGTAACCTAGTACAGTATGTCCTGTTTTGTATCTGAGAAAGCAAGCAGAGAATCATGATGCTATTAGCATGCAGTGAGGCTAATGCAGGAGCTACGATTAGCCAAACACAGACTCAATGCATTATTGAAGAATTCAAAATCAACATGGCTTTTTTGAGTAGCACTGCCACAGTGAAAGATTTCATTGAGCCGACAATAGCAGGATACCATTGATTCTGACAAATAAATGCCATTGAAACGAAGCTGAAGGGTGTTGTACTGTTAGCACTCAGCTCTGTACCCCAAAGAATATTGCCAGTTTCATAAAATGAATCTTTCCCACACAGTGATATTGCTGAACTTCATAATTTTCATTATAAACTCGAGCGGTGACCTTTCTCACCCACACACTCTCATATGGCCGAATTATGTGACATTATGAAACACTTTTTATTACCCTTCCATTTCATTATCTTTCTTTTCTCACACCTCACTAAACCACGTTTTCAAACTTAATGAATAGTGCCACCCAAAATGAAAATTCTGACATCATTTACTCACCCTCATATTATATGACTTTCTTTTTCACATGAAACGCAAAATTAGATGTTTAGCAGAATGTTCACCCTGCTTATTTCCATACAATGACAGTGAATGGGGACTGGGGCTGTCAAGATCCAAAAACGACCAAAAAGCACCATAAAAGTAGTATTTATTACTTATATTCCTATATGTCTTCTGAAGTAATACAATAGCTTTTGTTTGAGGAACAGACTGAAATGGAAGTAATTATTCGCTAAATATCATCTCCTTCGCTGAGATTTGATAGCTGTGATTGAGGGGAAAATATAATGTTCATTATTACATAGCCCCCTAGAATACTAAATGTTGATTGATCATTCTAACCACACAGCGGTATGATATTTCTGAATAACAACCGCACATTCGGGGATTGTGTTATCAGACCGGTCATCCGGGTATTGCGAGTCATCTTTTCTACTTCTCGAATCATTCTGAGTTCTCTGCAAGTAAGCTTATAAAATAATTTAAACTCCTCAATATTTCATACCCATTTATTTATTTCACAAGTTGTCCTGTAATAAGCTGGATAATGAGCAGTCAGACGGTCATTTTCGCGAAACAAACAGAACTCTGGAGACTCCGTAGTCTCTTTCAACTCACATAATAATGTAATAATTTATTTGGTTAGTAGCCATTTAATAAGACATGCATAACATAACTTAAAATTTCGGTAGTCGTATGTCAAAATAGTAGGATGTGACACTGTGAGGGTGAGTACTTGATGACAGAATTAAATTTGTGTGTTAACTATTCCTTTAAGAATTTAATGTTCTCTCTAAATCACTTTTTTTTCTAACAAATAACATTAAAAATTGTATTTAATTGCAATAACTGATGCATCAAAAACCCCTTGTTACAAGCGCAATAATTCTCGAGAACACTTCCTTAATGGCAACATTTCTTCAAAGACTTCAAAAAAAAAAAAAAGGTACCTGGAAGACAGTCAAATCCAAGTTATTTTCAGAGCTGAGTTCAGAGGAAACGCTTGAAGAGTGAGAGAGAACAGTGTGCGCGAGAGAGGTTTGCTGAAAGACACATTATCGCTAATACTCAAGAGTGAGAAACTGAAGCGATACACATCACAACCTTACATTAATTCGGGTCATCAAATGTCCATAGCTGACAGAATGAAAGCCACACTGCCCGTGATGCTCGCTTCATATAAACAAGATATTACTCTGAGCAATAAAACTGCCCTTTATGGTGTTTGCTAGCAAGAGTATTATATATATATATAAACAGCTTTGCTAATCTTTATCCTTAAAAGTGCCATGTAAACAAATTTGAACAGAAAAAGATGAACTGGACAATTCAAAAATAAGATAACTATGAAAGTGCAAGTTAAATTGAACAGTAGAAAAGAGTGTGGCCGTAATAGTAAATGCTCCACAGCATGGTGTAATGTTTGCTTTCTATAATGAGGCTTGAGTGTATTTTCTGGAGTCTGGAGTTTCTCGCACTCTGTTTAACTAAACGGCGAGCTTGAAGGCAATTATTTGAGAGAGACAGAGGAACGCGTCTCTGTGGAGTCCTAAAACGCTGATGGAGCAAACCAGTGAGAGAGAACCAATATAAAATGCGGCTTCTTCAGTAACGAGCAGAGGATTAGTCAAAGTTTTTGAGCCTACAAAAGATTGTTTAAATTAGCCATCTACAGCTTAACACAGTTAACAACCAAGACATTGACTTCAAGACCTGCTTCCTGTAGTTAAAAATCAGAGGATGTATCCCAATTCAAAGACCACTGTATATATACTATGCATACTATACACACACACTATATAGTATCCAAATAGTAATGTGTTGAAAACAGTAAGTCGAAATGCCAGGGTGTACTATTTTCTGTGCTTTTTTAAATTATGCACCCATGTTTTTCCAGCTAATGTTGCTCACAATAATTTGTGCTACGCAACAGGATGAGTTTGTTTTTTCAGTAGTAGAAAAACTGCGAGGCCTAAGCTGTGGCAGCACTTTTTTTTATGTATGAACCTAAAATGATATAATAATGAATTTTAAAATGAATTGAACTAAATGCTAATGCTAACACGCTAATGCTCATATTGTGCAACAAAGGGGTCTGTGATATCCAGACACACTTTTATGATGTTGTAGTATTTTCCAATTCTGCTGTGCTTATTACTTGGCTGAAAACAAAAAACTGCTTAATCCAGCCTATTAGGTGGTTTGCTGGTCTTAGCTGGTCTCCTAGCCTGACCAAGCCGGTGTTCAGACGGTTTTGCTGGTCAGCCAGCTGATCTCCAAAAAAATCATCCCCTCCTAAAACAAACAAACAAACAAACAAACTAGACCAACATGTCTACTTTGGTGGTCAGCTAAGATCAGCAAACTTAAACGGCTTGTTTAAGATGCATCCTCAAAATCATGTACTTTCCAATCACAAGTGAAGTACATACTTTTTGTGTGTAGTATAGAGGTTAAAGCATACTTTGTTTAGTGTGTTGGTATATCTGGTGGCGTAGTGGGCTAAAGCACATAACTGGTAATCAGATGGTTGCTGGTTCGATCCCCACAGCCACCACCACTGTGTCCTTGAGCAAGGCACTTAACTCCAGGTTGCTCTGGGGGTATTGTCCCTGTCATAAGTACACTGTAATTCACTTTGGATAAAAGCGTCTGCCAAATGCATAAATGTAAATGACGTTATCAGCACAGTATTTGTCTTTGCACATCATCAGTCCATACACCTGGTGTTGACTGTGCTAAAGAGTATCACAAAGCAGTCACAGTGCGCATGCATCGAATGCATCCGTAGGAGCTTGCGGTCAATAAAATATACTTTGCATGGCTGAGTGCTCAACAGAAGAAAAAAGTATATCCTAGTGTATTTCCTTTTTTTTTTTAAGCCCAGGTTTCTCTATGCTGTCCTGCATTTAGTACAGAACCATTCCCTTTGGAAAAAGCATCTTCTAAGTGATAAGTCACATATATGTGTCCACTGCTGCTAATGCCATTGCAACCAGTAAGCAAAAGTCACAGCTTGGAGTTGTTCAACGCAGGGATCCATATTTCATAAAGAGAGCTCTTTAGGGAATTATGGACTCTCAGCATGTATTGACTCTTCTCTCCAGGCATTCTGACAAATTACAATAGTTTCTAGAATGACATTTGGTCTTGGTCTGATTTTATATTCCTCATTTGCTATAGCGCCTCTTGCGGCGATGCTGAGAATGCAAAGCATACTTGCACTACATAATGAATTGCATTTGAATACATTTTGAAATACAACAACACGTGAAATCGAGCTTGATGTAACAAGTAGCGTTAACGTTCGCATAGTTGCTTATGCTTCAGTCGTTAAAGTAATAGTTTGATTTCAGTGAAATTCTGTAAATTCTGACTTAAATTTGGGTCTGTTCCTCACATTTTGAGTCCGGATTAGACTCAAGATGGCGCTGAGTATGGCTGCTGCGTTGCGAGCTCCGACACTACACTGTAGTGTTTTGTTTGTTTTGTTTACAATTCTTATGTTTTTTGTCTTGGATGTTGTCTGTCTTATTGTCTACGACAGACAAACACTTTTGGACATTGGTTCAGCAATTACACACCGCAAACCGGACTTCAAATTCCTCAATGCCGACCCGCTGTTTACAAACACACCAGCGGAGCCCTTTGTCTGGGCTGTCCGGCCGCGGAAACGCAGGAGGAAAAGGGGAAACAGAGCCGGCGTTCTCATCAGAGTAAGACGTCGCGCAAATCGACCCCCCCCCCCGCTACCCAGTATTCTACTGGCAAATGTTCAGTCTCTGGATAACAAGCTCTGCGAGCTGAAAGCGCGGCTCTCTTTCCAACGAGAGACGAGGGACTGCTGCATTATCTGCCTAACAGAAACTTGGATGTCTGCTGAGATTCCAGATTCAGCCATTGAACCCGCAGGGTTCTCCGTGCACCGAGCGGACAGAGCGAAAGACCTCTCAGGTAAAAGCAGAGGTGGTGATGTATGTTTTATGATCAACATATCCTGGTGTGATCAGAGGAACGTACATTCTATCAAGTCTTTCTGCTCTCCTGATCTGGAATTTCTCATGCTTCTGTGTCGACCATTCTGGCTACCGAGGGAATTCACAGCGGTCATTATCACTGCTGTGTACATCCCGCCACAAGCCGACACAGACCGGGCACTCAAGGAACTGTACGGGATTATAAGCAAGCAGGAAACCGCGCACCCTGAGGCCGCATTCATTGTGACCGGGGACTTTAATAAAGCCAGTTTAAAATCAGTCGCACCAAAATACCACCAACATATTAGTTTTAACACACGAGGGGACCGGGTTTTGGACCATTGCTACTCTCCCTTCCGGGACGGCTACAAATCCCCCCCCCCACTATTTGGCAAATCGGACCACTCTTCCATTCTGCTTCTGCCCGCTTACATGCAGAAACTGAAACAGGAAGCACCCACCCTCAGAATGATCCAGTGCTGGTCGGACCAATCAGACTCTATGCTACAAGACTGTTTTGATCACACGGACTGGGAGATGTTCCGGTTCGCCTCTGATGACGACATCAAGCTTTATGCTGATAGTGTAACGTGTTTCATCAGAAAGTGCGTAGAGGACGTCGTTCCGACCAGAACAATACGGATCTATCCAAACCAGAAACCTTGGATTAATAGCAATGTTCGCGTGGCACTTGATGCGTGGACCACTGCTTTTAATTCCGGGAACACGGAGGAGCATAAACAAGCCAGTTATCAGATCAGCAAATGTCAGTACAGGAACAAGATCGAAGGACAGTTTAACACCACCAACTCTAGAAGCATGTGGCAGGGAATTAACATCATCACGGACTTTAAAGGGAATAAAAACTCTGCCGCGAACACTGCTGCCTCTCTCCCAGATGAGCTAAATAATTTTTATGCTCGTTTTGAGGGAAATAACACCACCCTCGCGGAGAGAGCTCTCGCGGCCGAAGCCACAGAGGTTAGTTCACTCTCCGTCTCTGTAGCGGATGTAACTCGATCCTTCCGACGGGTGAATATCCGCAAAGCCGTGGGTCCAGACGGCATTCCAAGCCACGTCATCAGAGCGTGCGCGAACCAACTGGCTGGTGTTTTTATGGACATTTTCAACCTTTCCCTCTCTTCGTCTGTAGTCCCCACATGCTTTAAAACGTCCACCATTGTGCCTGTTCCAAAACAATCCAAAATAACTTGCTTAAATGACTGGCGTCCTGTTGCTCTGACCCCCATCATCAGCAAATGCTTTGAGAGACTTACATCTGTTCTGTGCTGCCTCCCTCACTAGACCCATTGCAGTTTGCTTACCGCAACAACCGCTCCACTGATGATGCCATTGCATCTACAATACACACTGCTCTCTCCCACCTGGAAAAAAAGAACACTTATGTGAGAATGCTGTTTGTAGACTATTGCTCAGCATTCAACACCATAGTGCCCTCCAAGCTTGATGAGAAACTCCGGGCTCTGGGCTTAAACAGCTCACTGTGCAGCTGGATCCTGGACTTCCTGTCAAGCAGACGCCAGGTGGTTAGAATAGGCAGCAACATCTCCTCATCACTGACCCTCAACACTGGAGCCCCGCAGGGCTGTGTTCTCAGCCCACTCCTGTATTCCCTGTACACACATGACTGTGTGGCAACACACAGCTCCAATGCCATCATTAAGTTTGCTGATGATACGACGGTGGTAGGTCTGATCACTGACAATAATGAAACAGCCTACAGAGAGGAGGTGCACACTCTGACACACTGGTGTCAGAAGCACAACCTCTCCCTCAATGTCAGTAAGACAAAGGAGCTTGTGGTGGACTTCAGGAGAAGAGATAAAGAACACAGTCCCATCACCATCAATGGAGCACCAGTGGAGAGAGTCAGCAGCTTCAAGTTCCTGGGTGTCCACATTACTGAGGTATTAACATGGTCCATCCACACTGAAGACATTGTGAAGAAGACTCATCAGCGCCTCTTCTTCCTGAGACGGCTCAGGAAGTTTGGAATGACCCGCCACATCCTCACATGGTTCTACACCTGCACTGTAGAGAACATCCTGACTGGCTGCATCTCCGCCTGGTACGGCAATAGCATCGCCCACAACCGCAAAGCACTGCAAAGGGTGGTGCGACTGCCAGACACATCATCGGAGGTGAGCTTCCCTCCCTCCAGGACATATATACCAGGCGGTATATGAAAAAAGCTCGGAGGATCATCAGAGACTCCAGCCACCCGAGCCATGGGCTGTTCTCACTGCTACCATCAGGCAGCCGGTATCGCAGCATCAGGACCTGCACCAGCCGACTACATGATAGCTTCTTCCCCCAAGCAATCAGACTTTTGAACTCTTGATCTCCCACGATCAAAATACATCAGCACTGCACTTTATTACTCTTATATCTCACACTGGACTGTCATAAATTATATTATTATTATATTATATTCTCTCTTAACAACTTACTATCAACCGACAGCCTGAATGTCAATACAGTACAATACAACCTACTGTACATTCTATATGTACTTTTTTTATTGTATAATGTGTATTCTATATTGTGTGTTTTGTATACTGTACATTGTATGTTATTATTTGTATATTGTGTTGTGTGTAATTATGTGTATATTAGATTTTAAACTGTGTTGTAAATTGTCTCATCACTGTCACGACTACTATGTTGCTCAGAACTGCACCCAAGAATTTCACACACAATTGCACTTGTGTATATGGTTGTGCGACAATAAAAGTGATTTAATTTGATTTGATTTGATTTGACACAAAGCTAGTGTACAGCTTCAAAAGACTTGCAATATAACGTGATTCATATGGACTACTTTTTATCGTGCTTTTTTGGAGTTTGACAGTCACTGTATGCTTTCATTGTATGGAAAATAGCAGGTTAGACATTCTACTAAAGTCCTTTTATGGTCCACTGAGGAAAGAAAGTCCCTCTTGGAAAAAAATAAATGAGGGTGAGTAAACAGATTTTTACAAGAGTGACAGAATTAACATTTCTAGTGTGAACTATTCCTTTAAGCTCTGAGCTTTAGTGTTGGATGTTTAGTGCAAATCTTTCCTAAACATCAGGAACATTTGGATCAGGCAGATCCAAAACTGTCTTTCTCATTCTCAACAGTGTCTGTCTGGCAGATCATTTATGCACTGAGACTTTGAGAAGATCCTAACGCCCTGATCCAGAGCAGAATTTCGAATGCAGCTCCTGCAGGGTGTCTGGTGTTGACTTGCTCCCCAGAGACTCAGTTTGCTCCTCGACAGTCTGCTAATACAAACCTGCCTGCTGTGGGAACAAGAGAGCGACCCACACAACCATCCTGAATACTAATGTCCTCCGCTGGCCTGCCTTTATCGTTATATATGCACATCTCTTACACCTAAAGCAGCAGTCCATGGGAGCTGCATAAAGGCTATTTTCACCTTGTTGCTGAGCTTTTAAAGACGTGGCAACATTTAGTGATGTGCAAAATTAAGTATTTTCAAAATTGAATAGTCGATGGATTGCCTGAATGACTAGTCTTCAGGCCCTGTATAATTAGATTGGTTTGTGTTTCAAATTACCCTAATTGGGCACGCCATTCACACCAAACAGAACAGAAAGCAAGTGTCCCGAGACATGTTTTTAAAAAGTTATTTTATCTAGATTCGGAGTCTCAAAATCACAACGCCCCTGCAAGTGATGGAAAAAAAAAAAAAAAAGCGAGACGTGATGCAATGGTCAAAGGCGTCCATCTAGTGCATGTTACATAGAAAAACGATTAAAAAGCATTGCAGACAGACACAAAAACACATTCTTTGTAAACGACCCCTTAGGGTGCACATACATAAGATGCATTCTCAAGACATGTTTTTAAAAGATGGACTGTAAACTTTACACCATCTTAAACATGCCATGCTCAAAAAACAGCATTATATGCGACAACATGCAAAGACGTTTGTCTCGTTCATGAGCAAATCTGTCTTTTTGAACGAATCGTTTAAATGAATGAATCATTCTTGTTCTCTTCCATACTTCCTGTTCACCAAAGTCTCTTCCTTTATAAGCCAATTAGCTCTAGTTTGCAGCGTGAGACTGCTTTGGTAACTTTTCTTGCCTCTAAAGACTGACTATAGCATTCGAATGCAGGCTGTCAAGAAGCATGCATTTGGTTTGACCGACTGAACGAGTAAGCCTGAACCAGTCAAATCAATCATTTGATCTCGTCTGTGAAAGCACTGAATGTACTAGTACACTCGTTCGTGAATGAAATTAATGCATTTTTCATCTCGTTCGTGAACGAGGATCTACGCTCATTTGATGCCATCTACTGTCGCAAAGGTGTAATTTGCAGAAATGGTCACTAAATGAATCAGTGAACTAATCTAAACAATTCTTTTTGGCGAACAGATTCAAAAGACTTTAGTCACTTGGATAACCCCAACACTAACATCAAAATGTATCAGCTTTAAATTTGATCAATTTTAAAACGCTTCTCTGAGAGGGTCTTAATGTGCAAACTGTAAAACATCTAATGTGCAGGAAGCGAATTAAAGCATCATGCTAAAATATGAAAACTATATATATATATATATATATATATATATATATGTGTATTAACTAGTCAGCCTCACAAATCGGCTTGCTGGACCACTAGTTGACTATTAAGACCAGTTGCTACGTTACTTTCCTTCACCTAGTGACTTTTTCCATCTCCATCGCTGTTCTTTGAAAATCTCTCTTTTCTTTAAGAATGGTACATAAAATTCTGCCGATGTGTGACGTGTTTGAGTTTGATGGATAGGTCGGGTGGATTTGGTGTCAACCAGCAATTACCAGGCTGTCCAGGTAATCTGGAGTGCTGAGGAATTATGCACTGATCTCCGGTGTAGTCACACACACAAGTCCGTCCGTATTACCACCCGCTCAACTGCACACAGAGACAGAGCAAAGGTCGGCCAGAAGTATCTGACAGGTTTAGAAGAACTCTATATTCACCAAAAGTATGAACATTTCACACAGTGGAGCTGATTTGCTCGGTCACCAAACGTCTGCATGATGTGCGTTTGTGTCGCTCCATTAGGGATGAGCACAGATATTTGATAGGGGAGAGGAGCGCTTAAATTGAACTGAACTTAGAAAGGATCCCTTAAGAGGCAACCCACATCCACAAATATCTACTGTAAAAAGGAGACGCTGAGAAAACACAACTTAAGAGAAGACACCCATCACAGTGAGCAATACATGCGTATGCTTTTAAATGACCGGAATCAGTTTACTCAAGAAACTGGTTTGACGGTCAGTTGACATGACAGGTCTTTGAGGGTTGTGTCCCGCTGTACAAATCACATCACATCACAATATGTGGGAAAGAGAAGGCACATTTAGGGTAATTCATAAGGGTAGAAGGCCCTCAGGTGATGGACGAGGGAAATGCATTCAGTCAACTGCAGAAATCTTACTGAATGAAACAGAACAGCAAACATGACTACAGAACTTGGTGAGGTGAATAGACCCTTGAGCAAACATCTGAGGACTAAACATGACTGGGCCAAAGGGGAGGCTAGAGGTGGCATTGCCCCCCTTAGATTTTCCTTGTGCCCCCTTGAAGCATGTCACAGACACTGTCAATAGAGCTTAGCTTGTTTTTATTCTGGAACATTACTTCAAAAATGTAAATAATAATAATAATAAAAAAAGTTGTAGAGCCGAGGAGGGCGGGGCCGGGCTGGAATGAGACACACCCGGTCCCCAATCAGCCTGATGGGGCGCGCGAGGGATAAAGGCGGCCGGGGACGGCAGTTCGAGAGAGAGAGAATTACAGACAGCTGTACTGTGTGTTTATAGTTATGTGTTTTGTTTAAATTGTTTATTAAATTATTATTTATATTATTAAGCCGGTTCTCGCCTCCTCCTTTCCACTAAACCCCCTTACACTGGTGCCGAAACCCGGGAAGGAGGAGGGATTCCCGTCGCAGAGTCCTCGACACTGCCGTCCACCCAGGGGAGCGCCGCTGCCGTCCGATGGGGGACGGAGTAGCCCGACCACCCGGACGCGGGGAACGGCCGCCGTCCGCAAGGCGAGTGGGGACGGGACTCCCCGACCGCCTGGAGCGAGGGAGCCGCTGCCGGGGGTGGAGGAGTGCCCTGCCGTCCCCCGGGAACGCGGAGGGGTCGAGGGAAGACCGCCGTCCGCGGGGGGAGGAGGGAAGCGACTCCCCGACCGCCTGGAGTGGTAGGGCCGCTGCCAGGGGTGGAGGAGTGTCCCCACGGGACACCGGGAACGCGGAGGGGCGTTCTGTCCGCTGGGGGTTGGTGGTCTGACTCCGGTCTGCCTGGGGAGGAGCGGCTGCAGTCCGCCTGAGAGGGTGGAGTAGTGATCGAGGACCACGCGACGGCGCATCAGAGAACCGGTGAGTTTCTTTTTTCTCTCTCTCCTCTCTCTCTCTCTGTTGCTCCATGTTGGCCTTTCCCTCGCCATTTTGTTTTGTTGTTTTTCCCCTCCTGTCTCCTCCCAGGTCGAGGAAGGCGGGGATGACCCGCCGGCAGTCGGGGCGTAAGGCACGCCCCCCCCCCGGAGAGGAAGGGTGGGGGATGTACGTCATGCCGGGGGCTCCCCGGCCTGAGGCAACGCCGGGAGGAGTGTAGAGCCGAGGAGGGAGGGGGCCGGGCTGGAATGAGACACACCCGGTCCCCAATCAGCCTGATGGGGCACGCGAGGGATAAAGGCGGCCGGGGATGACAGTTCGAGAGAGAGAGAGAATTACAGACAGCTGTACTGTGTGTTTATAGTTAAGTGTTTTGTTTAAATTGTTTATTAAATTATTATTTATATTATTAAGCCGGTTCTCGCCGCCTCCTTTCCACTAAACCCCCTTACAAAAGTCCTGTAGAGGTTCTTCACAAGGTTTGAGAATGTTCTTCAGAGTTGAGCTTCATGCGCAGAATACAAAGCAGTGCCTCTTCGAAATTAACGAAACCGAAACTTGAGGCAAGGCACTTCTTTCAGCTAAACAGCATTAGTCTTTCGTTTATACGAGTTTTTGTATTTAATGAAAGAATGAAGCCATCTCTCTCTGTGTCAGATCTGTCAGATGCTTGTTATATGTAGCCAATTCCAACTATGATTGATTTCATTGCTAACAACTCCATCTGAACCTCTGTGATGAATATTAAATCAAAACTGCTCACTGCTAATGTACCAGCGAATACCAGGGCACAAAGCCCCTGAGAACATCCGACATATTCTTTTTTTTTGTAATTAATTGATATCTCCACCAGAGAGATGGCACAGACGTTTAATTTTTCATATCTCTTGGCTGTTTAAGTTCATTTTATTTCTCAAGCAAAATTTGATTAGATGTCAAGATAGTGCTGGAAATTTGTGCAAACAGCCAAACAAACATGTTTTCCTTTGGGAAAGTACTTTATGACTGAGTAACCATCAAATCCAGAGACGTGATACTAAATCAAATTCTTTGTTAGAGTACCCAATCTACTTTACCGACAGCTTCATCAGTTTTTATTGGGAAAAAATGATGACACGGTGCCCAACTCTTTGTCTGAGCTACAGTTTTTAAAAAGCATTTATATAACACATTGTTCAGACTCTAAATTATCATTGGATGAGCAATATCTGTCTATCTGTAATCACTTAATCAAGTCCTGCCTTCCAAATCCAAGAGCCTATTGACTTTTTGATTGAGGCATCACCTAGTCTTTTTACTCTTGATGATGTGCTTGTAAATTAGCTGGACAAGCCTGAAAAATACTGTTTTGAGTGTGATTTGAGGTAAGAAAGCAAAACGTAAGATAACAATTTTGTAAGTTTTAATTGGTGATTTGATGCGGAGATGTCATCTTGGCAATTTTGACTGAAGCTGTACTTGTCTGACAAGAAAATTTCTGGCCAGAGGTCCTAACAAGATGTTTGTGGAGTGAACTGGCTTGCTTCATTTAAGACTTTGGTAATGTCCAGTTGTTTCATTAATATTCAAATACATTTTAAATGAATCAGATGACAAACAATTATTCAGGTTAATGTTTATTTCCCTGAAATAATTAGAAAAGCCTAAGTAAATCTGCCATTTCATGTACATAAAATAATGAAATATTGCATACAGAAAATGTACAAGTGCTTTATTCACATGCAACTGCACTAAGTATACTCCAAACAAAACCCACCTGCTTCAAACTCAAGTTCAATTCTGCAACACTAATAAATTATCAAGGCTAAACGTATCGTCATTCTTCAGTGCTGAGATGCCTCTGTTTCAGGTTTCGAGAGGCTCGAAATTTGAAATTAAACGTTAATCTTTCACAAAACTAAAAGTAGTGTACTTTCTCGCCAAAACCAGGGTCAAATCTGCTGCATAATTAACAGTTTTGGGACCTGATGCTACACAGGAACATGAAGGTATTTTTGAGAACCTTTGAAACTGACATTAATCTGTATCTGGTTTAATTTCATCTCAACATTTCCAGTTATTCTGGACTCTGAAAATAAAAAAAGCATCTCCTATGATATGATCCATATTATATGATCATTATTATATTGGTTCAACAGTTTCCTGGACTGCACTTCTAATTGGATGGGCTGATCCAACCCCTCACCCTGTTTGGTTTCCATCAGTTGGCCTTCAGCCGTTTGTTGGCTGCTTCCTGGTTGAGGTCATCTTGCTCTCTCTTGGCACCTCTGCTTTTGTCTTCGAGTTGGCGGCTTGTTCCGGGCTCGCCATTAGACGGCATCTCAATGGTCTTCTTCATCTCTCTCTTTTCTCTCCTCTCCTCCATCTCTTCAATTTCCTCTGCAAACAATGCCTTCAGAGGCTCAATGAGCCGTGGAAGCATCTGGAAATCTCCAAATCGAATCTGTAATCCAAGTCAGAACAAAATGAAACAATGTATCAAACTTTCATTCAAAATGGAATAAACTCAACTTCAATTCTGTTTATATTTTATTACTCACTAACATCAGTGGGAGAGGAAGGAGAAAGTAACTTAGTAAAGAACTAAGGAAAGAATAAAGAGGGAAGGAATGAAGGAAGGAGTAAGGACAATGATGTAAGAAGGAAGAAAGGAGTAAAGGAGGAGTAAAGAAATTAAGATGTATGGAAGGAAGGAAACATGAACGAAGGAAGTAAGAAGAAATTCGTAAAGGAACTGAGTTAAGAAAGAGAAAAGAAATAAGTAAAGAAGTTAGGATGGAAGGTGGAACGAAGGAAGGAGTAAAGATGAAAGGAAGGAGTAAGGAGGTAAAGATGAAAGAAGGAGTGAAGATTTTAAGATGCAAGGAAGGAAAGACAGAAGGAAGCATGAACGAAGGAAGGAAGTAAGGAAGATATATAAAGTAGTAAGGACGGAAGGTGGAAAGGAAGGAAATAAGAAGAAAGGAGTAAAGATGATGTAAGAAAGAAGTTAGGAAGGAGTACAGAAGAAAGAAAGGAAGTAAGGACTGAACGAAGGTAGGAAGGAAGGCATGAAAATAAGAAGGGAAGGAGAGAAGGAAGGAAGCAAGGAAAAAAGGAAGCAATCAATCAATCAAGGAAGGAAGGAAGTGAGGAGGTAATATGATTGTAAGATGAGGTGGAACTCCTTACCTTCATATGGTCAAAGGAGATCCCCACTTTGCTGTTGAAGTCATCACTGAAGAGTGGGATTTTAGCGTACCGCTGACTGAAGTGATTCAAGACTATGAATTCAGCGTTCATCTTCATTCCGATGCCAATAGCCTGAGACGTGGTGCTGACAAGAGGAACAGACAGAAAATGGTTAAAACATGAATGGAAGAAACATTCTACCTTTCCGGAGGTGATTTCTAATGATTAATGCACAACTCAAACCCGGCATGGTCTGCATGGATCATTGAAGTGGTGTGTTGTAGTATCTCAGAACAACTACACAACTCAACTACACTGTAGTGAAGCAGTAGCTTCACAATCTACACTAAAACTAAGTTATATTGGGGCAATGTTTCTCATATTTAGTGTTGGCATAGATATTGCATTTTGCCTTTATAATTTGGCAAAATTACACAATGCGATTTATCCAAATAGTAAATTTTTCTGGATCAAGATCATCTGTTGGATTCCTATCAACGAATCATAGCACTAAACCTATCCCCAACCCCTGACCCCATCCCTGAAATCAAACGCCAAAGATTGATTTATAATATCCATATATAACTGATTTACACATAAAACAAAACTTATATCTCTGATTATGTTAGAAGTACTTCTCTTTTCATTATCTGTTTTCTGCAAAGTGTTGAAAACACAAGTCTGCAAAGCTGAACGAACCTTTACGGACATGTACTAAACTCTCTACCCTCACTCAGGCAATCAGTTCCCAACTGAAACCCAAATGAATCCCTCAAAAAACAAAAATCGATTCCTCTCAGAAACTCTGAGCTCTTAAAGGGATAGTTCACCCAAAAGTGAAAATTCTCTCATTATTTACTCACCATCCCAGGTGTGAATGACTTTCTTCACCAGAACACATTGGAAGAAAAATAGAAAAATATCTCAGCTCAATAGGTCCTTAAAATGTAAGTGGATGGAGCTTTCTCTTTTGAAGCTCCACAAATCAATTGACAGTCAGCATAAACGTCATCCATACGACACCAGCTGTTAAATTAGTGTCTTATAAAGTGCTACGATCACTTTTGGTGTGAAAAAGGTAAATATTTAAGTACTTTTTAACTCTAAATCATGCTTCCAGTCAGCAGCGGTATGCGCGTGTGACTCAATCACATTGGCATTTGAAACGGGCGAGAACTGAGGCACGTGCGAGGAAAAGCTGCGCTGTTTACAAGTGAGAAGGAGGAACGCTGTACAGTAGCTTGATTGGTTTTGGTTTAGATCTGTATTTATCTGTTTCTTTACTCACAATGGTGCATTTGTGTGCTCATCTTGGATGTCTCAACCGAGTGAAGAACGTGAGATGACCTCTGTATCATGGCAATGCGAATACGTCATACGAAAGACCACGTGACACCCACCCTCTCCTGAAGCTTACTGAAGCGATGATTTAGAGTTAAAAAGTACTTAAATATTGATCTTTTTCGCACCAAAATTGATCGTATTGCTTTAGAAGACATTAATTTAACCGCTGGAGTCATATTGATGACTTTTATGCTGACTGTCTGTGATTTCTGGAGCTTCAAAAGAAAAACTGCCATTCACTTGCATTTTAAGAAAAAATAATTCTATTTTTCTTCAAATGTGTTCTGGTAAAGAAAGAAAGTCATACACACCTGGGAAATCATGAGGGCGAGTAAATAATGAGAGAATTTTCATTTTCGGGTGAACTATCCCTTTAAATTGAGAAGGGCCCTAGTGCAAGACATGGAGAAGTTCATCCAGAGACCTGATGATCCTGAACTCCAGGAGAGCACACAGAACCCAATCAATGTTCATCTAAGAGGAGAGTCCCACAGTTACTTCAGAGGTCCTCCACTGAGAAGACATTATCCTGGGGAACCCTGACCAATTTCATCTAAGAACATTTCCTCACCTTGCCAAGGATTGATTATTTTTTTTTACTTTTGAAGCTGTAATGTGTAATTTGTGCACCTTTAATGGTACCAAACAAAATTATGACTGTTTCAAACACTCCCCATCTTCCAGGGTTCATGCAAACAGATAGTCCCGCCCCAATCTCATGCCATTGGTTGAGCCAACATTATGTCACCCAGTTGGGCGCATTTAAACCCAAAGTACACTTCAGTTTTGGCGCAAACACTTCACATCTGCGAACAGTCGAACGCTCAGCCTTTCTAAGTATACTTCATTTGACCGTGCACATATACATCGGCGGATGACGCATGCACACTACGACTATGAGATACTGGACTATTTCTATTTTTAAGTTTAGACCAATAAAGATATTTTTACATTCCTTCAGTCACCTTCAGCTTGCTCACTGGGGTTATAATTACAATTATTTACTTATATAATTATTTATTTTTATACACAATTTACAATCATATTTAATCAAACTACACAATGATGACTAAGACTTTATAGATATTACAGTTAAATTGTCTGTTAATGCATGATTTTCTGTGAAGCTGCTTTGAAACAATGTGTGTTATGAAAAGTGTTTTACAAATAAAAATGACTTGACTCATCTAGCTTTTTTTTTGCGACCGCAAAGCTCAACGGTGAGTGTTGCCACCTTGTGGACCCACTAATTGTTGCATATAATTCCAGGTGCATGCACAAGTGAGTCCTGTATGCAGATGCCTAGCATTAAAGTCTGACTCAAGAATGCATTACAATATGAGCCAATTGTGCTCGCATGCATTTTCGACCACTTTTGAGCACTGAATGTAGTTGAAGTTTTGGACTCGGTTTACAACCGTCTTTAGTATCACCCAGTTAAAACGTATAAACAGGGCCTTAATCCGGTTGTATGCATATACCTGTTTCACTGTAGCTGTGCAACTGCATCTCTGCAAGTCTGGCTGTGTTGATGTACCCATGACGGTGTGGCTATGCAAATGTATCCGTGTTGATGTACCTGTGTCTTTTCTCTACCGCCTCTTCTTCCATCCCGTCTTCCAGAGTGGCTTCATGAATCAAAAGTGTTGCATTTTTTCCTGAGTACACACCAAGAGCTGAATCAATCTCACACACACACAACAGATAAATTACAGTTGTCATGCAGTTCCATCTTTCCCCCAATTGTAAAAACACACAAATGGCCACACACACTTCATCTTTTTCCTCTAGAAATCAATCATTGGAAGTCCAGCAGCCCAACAGCAACCACTGAGACAACAAAGAGCTTTCCTAATGAGCAGAAAGGAACAAACCAACTCCAGCGTTCTGGGAGGGGGGGGCAGTTCAGGTTGAATACTCCCACAGGAGCCATTAAAGAGGGCTCTGTGATCGATTACATCACTGATAAAGACAGGAAGCAGCATTTAAACAGCATTCATTCATATCGATCTGTGAGTGCTCACTGAAAGTCACTATATACAGATTCACTAGCAATCACAGACTCTCAATATTTCCTGTTGGACTGATGGAGGATTAATGCCCATATTTTGCAGTGAAAACGGAATATTTGAGGCAAAACTCTCAGAAGTAGACGGTATTAGTTGTACAAGCGTTCTGACTAAAAGCCAAACATTAACACGGGACTAACAGATAAATCTTATAGATCGCTAAACCTAATTGTGCATCGTAGTGAGTGAATGTGTGGTTGTGTTTATGATGTAACTAATTCTCATGAACCTGTCCAGGTCACATTTTACCCCAAAATAAAAAATAAAAAAATCATAAAAACAATTAAGCCTATTTTTGGGACCATTTAGATAGTTTGCATAGTGAAATTATTTTCATGAATTAAATTTTAAAAAAATCCTTTGCTCCTTGAAACAACCACACCGTCTTTTTCCAGAGCAGCCTGTATTTCTCCTGAGGTTACCTGTGGGTTTTTTTGTATCCCGAACAATTCTTCTGGCAGTTGTGGCTGAAATCTTTCTTGGTCAACCTGTCCTTGGCTTGGTATCAAGAGATCCACGAATTTTTCACTTTTTAATAAGTGATTGAACAGTACTGACTGGCATTTTCAAGGCTTTGGATATCTTTTGATATCCTTTTCCATCTTTATAAAGTTCCATTACCTTGTTACGCAGGTCTTATGACAGTTCTTTTCTGCTCCCCATGGCTCAGTATCTAGCCTGCTCAGTGCATCCACGTGAGAGCTAACAAACTCATTGACTATTTATACACAGACACTAATTGCAATTTAAAAAGCCACAGGTGAGGGAAATTAACCTTTAATTGCCATTTAAACCTGTGTGCATCACCTTGTGTGTCTGAAACAAGGCCAAACGTTCAAGGGTATTTAAACTTTTGATCAGGGCCATTTGGGTGATTTCTGTCATCATTATGACTTAAAAAGGAGCCAAACAACTATGTGATAATAAATGGCTTCATATGATCACTATCCTTAAATAAAAGACAGTTTTGCATGATCAGTCATATTTTCAAAATCAATGCCAAAATTTCACAATTTCTGCCAGGGTATGCATACATTTGAGCACAACTGTATATATGTGTGTGTATATATATATATATATATATATATATATATACACACACACACACACACACAGTATATTACCATTTTAGGTTGATCACAATTTGCGGCAGTTCTGAGGTGAAATGTCCACTGTGTGGCGCTAAAAGTGAGTTAAAAGTTCTCCCAAACAGATGATGATTTTAAGGTTAACACTCTATTGAGTTTTATATCAACAAAACCGACCTTTCCTACCCTAAACTAAAACCAAAAAACTTTCCGAAAGTTTCAGAAAAAGCAAATGTGAGATGAAAAACGCCACAGTGTCATTTTGTGCTGCTTCTGACACTTTCGGCTCACGTGTTAACTCACTTGTTCTTCAGGACTCCTACCCCGATCCTTTAAATCACAAGTGCAATGCTCAATCAGTTGAGCTACCAGTTTAGCAATTTAATTACTCTTGAACAAACTTGTAAATGTAGTTAGATATGTAATGTAAACGTTAACTATAGTAAAAGTGTTTAGATGCCATAAAATATCATTGCGTGAGGAACAGAGCGAAAAGTGTTTATGAACTGATAATCTGCTGTTTTACTCAGATTTGAGTGAAAGGGAATAAAAGTCATTGTTATTGTAGCTCCTCTAGTGTTTATGTCACCAGGAAACTGTTGTGATACATACAACAATCCATGGAAAAATCACTCCACAAAAATTCTGGTATAAGTAAAGTGACTATAAGACCAGGTATACACCGATCAGCCACAACATTAAAACCACCTGCCTAATATTGTGTAGGCCCCCCTCGTGCTGCCAAAACAGCGCCAAACCACATCTCAGAATAGCATTCAGAGAAGATATTCTTCTCACCACAATTGTACAGAGTGGTTATCTGAGTTACCGTAGACTTTGTCAGTTTGAACCAGTCTGGCCATTCTCTGTTGACCTCTCTCATCAACAAGGCGTTTCCATCCACAGAACTGCCGCTCACTGGATGTTTTTTGTTTTTGGCACCATTCGGAGTAAACTCTAGAGACTGTTGTGTGTGAAAATCCCAGGAGATCAGCAGCTACAGAAAATACTCAAACCAGCCCAACGGGCACCAACAAACATGCCACGGTCCAAATCACTGAGATCACATTTTTTCCCCACTGTGGTGAGAAGAATATAATCTTAGAATGCTATTCTGAGATGCGGGTTGGCGCTGTTTTGGCGGCACGAGGGGGACCTACACAATATTAGGCAGGTGATTTTAATGTTGTGGCTGATCGGTGTAGGACTATAGTATGGAATGTACCTACTTATACAAAAGCGTCAATGGCAAAAAAGGCACAGTTACTGTGGTTTGTCTTTGTAGGGCATAAAAGTGTTTGTGGTACATACCCATATTAGCAAGAGCATCGCATGGCATGGTGTCTCCAGAGAACACGAGCCGCCAGCCAGACTGATGCGTCAAACTGCAGGCATATGCGTTCTTACAGTGACGAACTAAACACGTCTGAAACTGCACACACAATTATAATTTTAGGGTGAATAATTCCATTCAAAGAATATTCCGGGTTCAATACAAGAGAAGCTCAATCGACAACATCTGTAGCATAATGTGGATTATCACAAAAATAATTTCAACTCGTCCCTCCTTTTCTTTAAAAAAAAAATGGGGGGCATGGGTAGCTCAGCGAGCAAAGGGTTTATAGCATTACGTCGTCATGGCAACAAAGTTGTATAATTGGCTTTAACTTTACACAGAAAAGTTTAGCAAGTAATTTTATCACACTAAAATCATGTTAACACACGTATTGTTTATGTCTTGTGGCAATACTTTTGAAAAAGTGAGTGTTTTAATGTTAAAAATTGTCCCCATTCACTTCTATTGTAACCTCGATTTTTGCTTTTTTAAAGAAAATGAGGGACGAGTTGAAATACATTTTTGTGGTAATCAAAATTATGCAACAAATCCTGTCGATTGAGCTCAACTTGTATTGAACGCGAAATATTCCTTTAATTAGGGCACAAATTATAAAGTAAAAAGTTGTTTAAGTTAAACTTATTGTACACAAAAATATGTGATTTTTGTTTTCCATGAACAAATCTGTCACTAGATTTTGAAATTGACACTAAACTAACACTTAATCGTTTATTACCTACTAATTGGCCAGTCCGAGCAGTTCATACACACCTTGAGCAGGTCGTTCTTCTTCAAAACAGCTTGAATGAAGGATTTGGTCTTCACTTTGGGGGTCTCGGCACCGTCACATAAAAATTTAGCTGGGATAACACTACAGTGATCGAGAACAAACATAAGTACTGTATATACCAGTAGCAAAACAAAGATTTGTTTTAACAGTTTTATTTTTTAATTTACCATCAAATGTGCATTATTGATGATATTGCAGATATAAAGACAGATAATAGAGACAGTTAAGCAGTCGTTCTTTCATACTTGATCTGGCTGAGTATCTCCTGGCAGTGGTCGTGGTACTGGTTTAACCAGGTCATGATGTGTACAGGAGCGATCAGGTACACGGGACTGAACGCTTTACCAAGACTGTTCTACAATACACAACACATCATTAGTGCATGAACATCAACTTTGCATTAAGAAATAACTAAACTGAATTAGACAAATACGTACCAGAGCTCTCTCACGCTCCACCAATAAATGAATCAAACCCTGAGTAAACAAAAAAAGCAGAAATGTCAGCAGACAAGGATTCTCAGTGAGTACAATATTCTGCTGAACCATTAATTCATTAAAAGAATAAACGTGCTATAATAATATAGTAATGAATGAATATTCACAGCTGACAGACATTGTTAGGCAGAATATTTACAATATAGCACGTCCTTAAGTGCCTCATCGCTTCAATAAAGAATATTAAAGACACACATTTTAATTCAAATGACTAGCGGTTGTCCGATATATCGCAGAGACCGATAAATCGGCCGATATTTGGAATTTTTAAATGATCGGCATCAACCAATAAATTTTCCCCTTTGGCCGATTTGTTTCTTGAGGGCGCCGAAAATCACCTGCTTGCATGTGAAGTGACTGAGACATGTAAACGACCAGTTTGTTGTTACACGCCATCGTGTAAATACAATAATAGACCGGAGTGCAACACCGTGTCATTTAAACGGTCCGCATATCAGAGCCGCGGCAGATGCGTTGGAGCTCATAATGTTAAAGTGTTCGCCTGTTTCATTCTCCCTCTCTCTCCTCAACAGTTCCCTGTAACTTTGAACTGTCTTGTCCAATGATAAAAAGGCAAATATCACTAAAACTAATATCATATACCATCTGCAAATATGCGCATATCTCGTTTAAACAGATGTAATAAACCAACCTCACAAAACTTGAGCAGATCCAGCATCCTGTGGAGTGCTCATAGAAGCACATATTCTAACAGTCTCTCCTCAACAGTTCCCTGTAACTTTTCTAATAATAAAAGGCAAATATCAATAAAACTTGTATTATATACCATCTGCAAATATGCAGATATCTCATTTAAACAGATGTAATTCATGAACTTTACGAAAATCCAGTGTTTTTTTCCTGTCGAGCACTCATCTAATATCTTCATCTGAAGCGCGTATTCTATCAGCCAGAATCAAAACTTCAGGATCAGGATCAAAAGTTCCTCTGATTCACAAATCATGATGGTCAGTCCGTGACAATCCAAGCATGCGATCCAGGCCGTTTAAACTGTCAGGAGATTGCTGCTCGCGCTGGATCCGCACGAGCGCGCGAGTGCAACTTCACGCTTCACGTGTGCGATGAGTAAATGTCTTATTCATCTCTGTATGTGCAATTGGTTTGATTCAGTATTTTTTGAGTAAATGCGATTGCTAACGTGGACATGCCTCCATGGTTGCTGGACTACTGTGTGTACTGTTATTTCCTTCTTCCTAATATATTAATTTCTTCATGTGCAAAAAAATTACTAACATGTTACAACTAAACAGAAATCAGGAGAAACTGCTATCAACCACTTAAAATACAATATTTTTTTTAGCTAATTTTTTTTTACAAAGTTTAAGTTTTGTGTGAAATTGAGTAAACATGGTGTTAAATAAGAGTTTGTCAATCTTGTTAGCAAGTTTATGTTATTTACTATATTAAATTGTGTGATATATCGCCATTGTATCGGCCTATCGGCCACCCTGCTCTCTGGATATCGCATCGGCCATTAAAAAACCCATATAGGTCAATCACTACAAATGACTACAAAAACCATCCAGTTTATAATTGGTATCACGAGCAGCCGTAAGTTCATGACGGCTCTCACCGTGTGATGATCTGCGTGCAGGTGCGACACAAAGATAGTGGAGAGTTTGGAGAGGATCTCGTCCACATCATCGCCATAGTGACGACACAACTGCCCGAACGTGCCCTCACCGCAGTCCAACAGCAGCGACTGAGATGGGCTGGAGATCAGAGAGACAATCAAGTGCACACTTATCATGTACTATAGCTGTAATTAGCTGAACTGGGGGTGATATACACATGTAAATGCACTGCATTAATGCAGGTGTGTGTTTATCGGCTATTTCACAATGTCTCTGTGCTGTAACTGTGTTTTGTTTTACCTGATATTCACTAAAGTTCCACTGACGTTTCTGATCTTCATGGGCAGAGACGAGCCGGTGCCCAAAAACACAATCTCAGGAAACCGCTCACCTTTGCCAATAAACACACACAATAAATATCTTAAAATCAGACAGAAATCAGTCAACAGATCACTCTAGGGATGTACCGATCATTTTAAGCCAATAACGTTCACTGGTTCTTACCTACTTCCAATTTTGACACTGTTGTAATTTGGTTAAAAGATGCTATATGTACTTATCCTTAGTTTCATATCATACCAAAAATATACTAAAATAAAGTAGGGCATTTTATCAAACAAATATATCACTAATTTAGAAAAAGACAAATAAATGAGAAAAATGTATTAAACCAAAGTAGGGAATTTAATCATTAAATGCATATTCAAATTAGGGAGAATTAGATATTAGAAAATTAACTAGAAAATTAGAAAATCAAACAATTACTTAATGAATTTAGTTTATATATTATATATAAATGTATTAAACTAAAGTAGGGAATTTAACCATTAAAAACATATTTAAATTAGGGGAAATTACAAATGAGAAATGTATGATCATCTACTTCTAATATTAATACTGTTGTAATTTGGATAAAAGATGCTAAAAGTATTGTTTATCTTTAGTTTTATACTAAACTGCCTCAAATCTGCCATGACAGCAGCCAGAAACACTGCTGTAGTATTTCTGCTCAATCAATAGATCATTCATTAGAAAATATATTAAAATAAAGTGGGGAATTAAACCATTAAAAACATGTTTTAATTAGAGGGAATTACAAATTGGAAAATCTAACAAATATTTCATTAGAAAAAAAAAAATGTTTTTGAAAAATGTATTAAACCAAAAGGGAATTTAATCATGAAATATGTATTTAAATTAGGGGGAAATATAAATGTAAAAAAAATAATTACAGCATTAGAAAATCAAACAAATATTTCATCAATTTTGAAAAAATAAAATAAGTTATGGAATTTAATAATTATATACATATTTAAATGAATTGATCAAATTAATTACAAAGTTAGAAATTCCTAAATATTTAAAACATTATTAATTAGAAAAATGTAATAAATCAATACAGGGAATTTATTCTTTAAATATATTTTTAAATTAGTAGAAATTAGAATATGTTAGAAATCTTTAATTAAATCAGAAAAGAAAACATTAAATACATTTGAAAAATTAAATTGTGGAATTTAATATTTCAATATATATTTAAATTAGGGGGAATTAGAAATAAATAAACTATAATTAAGACACTAGAAAATCAAACAAATATTTCATTCATTTAGAAAACAATGAACTAGAAAAATATATGACATTAAATTATGGAATGTAATCATTATACACTTATTAAAATTAGTAGAATTTAAAAATTAATTACGAAATTAGAAATTCCAAAATATTTAATTAATTAAAAATATATATTATTAATTATAAAAAATGTATTAAATCAAATTAGGGAATTTAATATTTAAATAAATATTTTCCTTAGGGGAAATTACAAATTAGAAATGTATTATTATCTGCTTCCAATATTGACACTGTTGTAATTTGGGAAGGCTTAAAAATGCTAAAAGTATTTTTTTCATCTCTAGTTTTAAAACATACACCTCAAATCTGCCATAGCAGCAGCCAGAAGCACTACTGTAAAATGTTTCGTTCTATAGCTCATCCAGGTGTGTATTTGTTTTTGAAATAATCTCAGACTGCATCTAAATGCACATCCAAAACATCAGAATATCAAAACAAATCATTACTCTAAAACATGTTTCTCGATCATTTCAGTTTATTAAACTTTCCTAAATCAAGCTACTCTTCTCTGATTGGACTATTTCTGGCAGATGGAGCAACAGTACAGAGTGATTGTCCAGATTACAGAAAGTTTTACTCTGAGAACATTAAATGTCAAGCTGCAGAAGTCCTCTTGTCTTTTTCTGTCTACTAATCTAATACTTCCATCTCTCTTGCGTTCTCTCAGTCTCGGTAGAAAGCTCACCAGACGAGGAGATGGATTCAGCCGCCTGGAGCTTCCTGCACTCCTCCACTGCCTGTAAGAAGTTTGGCACTTCAGCTGCTTCCTTCACAAACTCCTCCGAGTCGCAGGATGGGATGGCATCTCTGCACACACACATATTTAGAAAGAAAAAATAAAAAGGATAATAATAAGTGATAAATGACAAGTCTGACTCCTTGTGACTTGTTTATAACAATGTGATGAAAGTGTGTCGGGTAAATGAGAACCTAATATAAACGCCATTAAAGAAATGTTCCCGGTTCAATACAAGAAATAAAAATAGTAAAAAACAAGAAAAAGTAATGCTCTCTATAGGCCTTAACTTGTATTGAACCCAGAACTTTCCTTAAGGTGAACTGACCGTTGCCACTCCAGTTTGGGCCGAAGTTGAAACTTTAGGAGACACTCGGCTCTGACGTTAGGAACATGAAGAGAAGCCTGCGGCTCCTACAACACACACACACACACACACACACACACACACACACACACACACTTCTCTTAAACAACTAATACATCTTTCCGCCTAGTTAAAAACATGAAATAAATATTAAACAAAATATATGAAATGCATAAACTTAATATTAAATATAATATAATAAATACTTAAATGTTACATAAAATAATAAAAAAATAATAATAAATGAGAAAATGTATTTAATATAATACATATTTAAATGTTACATAAAATAAAATAAATAAATAAATAATAAATTTGAATATATTAAATACATTTTCTAATTTATTATTATTATTTTTTTTATGTAACATTTAAATATTATATTAAATAAATTATACATATTTAAATGTTACATAAAATTTGAAAAAATAAATTAGAAAACTTAATAAATATAATACATATTTAAATGTTACATAAAAATGTTTAAAAATCAGATAAATTAGAAAATGTACAATTCAACTAGGGAATTTAACCCTTAAACACATTTAAATTGGGGAAAATAAAATAAAAACAATATGTAATATTTAAAAAATCTAACAAATATTTAATTAAATTAGAAAAATGTATTAGATCAAATTAAAGATTTTAATCATTATTTACATATTTTAAATAGGGTAAATTACAAATGAGTAAATTCATGAATTTGACAATCAAATAAATGTTTAATTAAATTAGAAAAAAAAAAAAAAGAAATTAGAACATAATATAAAATTACATTTGGGAATTTAACCATTAAATACATATTTAAATTAGGGGGAATTAGAAAAATGAGTTATGAAATAAGAAAATCAAATAAATATTTAATTGAATTAGATTTTTTTTTTTATAAATTAGAAAATGTAATAATTAAATAAATATTTAAATTAGGGGAAATTAAAAAAATAATTACAAAATTAGAAAATCATAAATATTTAAATAAGAAAAAACATTAAATGAATAAATAAAATAAAAAATACTAAATTAAATTAAGAATTTTAACCATTAAATGCATATATAAATAAGGGAAATAGGAAAATTATTTAAAGTTAGAGAGAAAAAACTACATCACATTTTTGTTTTTTTATTAAATTAGGGAATTTAAATATTAAATACATATTTAAATTAGTGGAAATTATAATATATATTATGAAATAAATTTTTTATCAATTAGAAAAATATTAAATCGATATTAAATTCGATTAGAAAGAGAAAATATTTCATTGGTGAGTGTTGCAGTACTTTGGTTCTGTAGAGTTTGAGTTGAGGGAAGATCTCGGGGTGAATGAGGTTTAGCTGCGTCTGGAGTTTGTGACTGCGAGCGTTATGATGCGTGTACGTGTGCTCGTTCATCACCAGATGTTCAGTACTGCTGGGAAACCTGACAGAGAAAAGACCCATCACACCTCGTACTCGCTGTGTGCTGATGACAGTATGATCAGATGTGTGTGTGTGTACTTCAGATGTACCTCTCCATCCAGCTCTTGTACTGATCCGTGTTCAGAACCGATTCTGGGCTCATGTGAACCACCAGAGCAGCCGAATCTTCAGACCCTCCAGTCTGATACCTGCACGCATGACAATATTAGCTGCAGTTATTTATTTGACTTCAAATATGCAGAATGCAAAGAATGCCTTTCAAAAGACATCTCTTCACCTTTGTAGAACGTGATTGGTGCAGAGCGGCTGTATGAACTCCTCTGATGGACAGTCCAGCACTATGAACACTGGTCCAGGATCAGCTGGAGTGCACAGCTCCTCAGGATGAATCTGAAACACACAGCACACAAACAATTCTAGTTATCATCCCCTACTTTCAAATCTGGAGAAATGTTTTTGCAAGTAGTTAAATTTGACTTATTGTAAAGTAATGTGTGGTGTGTTGGTGTCACCTCTTTTCCATCATGTGTCACAGTCTTTCCTGCTTTAAGAGCGTCGATTATGGGTCCAATGGCTGCTGTTCCTCTAGAGAAAACACAAGGGTGAAACTGTGCTGTAAACTATGTGGGATTCATTTACAGGATGAAAGAGTAGTGAACACATAATAACTGAACTGATCTCAGACACTTACACTGGCAGGCCCATCTCTTTAGCTTTCAGTGCCAGGAAGTTCCCTTTTTTTGCGTGCATCTAAACAAATGTTTGATAGGACAAGAAAATGGGCATCATCAAAGAGTGACGAGAACCATGAAGCAATGTTGACTTTTAAACTGAAGGAAAAAATATCATTGTGTGGTTGAGACAGACTGGACAAGGTGTATGTTTAAAGTCTTGCTTATTTTTCAAGCAGAAGTGTGTCTGCATATCTGAAGCCTCTGAAACGGTTTCATCAAATCTGATTATTTCTGCTCACCTTACACACATAAGCCACCACAAGAGATGAATCTCGAGTGACATTTCCTCTGCCATCTGGGGAAAAAAATTATACAATTTCTGATTGTATTAAATCTTTACGTGGCTAAAAAAGAAAAACAACAAAAACAACAAAATAAGTCTAAATGTAATTGTGCTTAAAACCACTAATATATATATATATATATACTAAAAATAAACAATAATATATATAATTTAAAATGTAATGTATACAGTATATTGTAAATAAAAATAAATAAATAAAAGAATATTTATATTTATTAATAGATTAGAAAAAGCAGATAATTATGTTCAGTAAAAATAAAAGATATTAATAATAATCCATTCAAAATCTATTAAAACTTTATATTATTACACTGTATATTACAAAAATACATAAGAAAAACAAACAATATAATATTAATTTAAAATATAATGCATATACCATAAATAACATTTTACAAATATTATAATATAAAAAACTAAAATAATATGAATATTAGAAAAAAGTAATGCTCAATAACATATTATATAAGATATTAATAATTCACTGTAAATATATTTAAACTACATTATTTCATTGTATATAATAATACTTTGCTATAACATCCTTTAAATATAATGCATTTTTCATTAATAAAATTATACAAATATTATAATAATAAATATGAATATTAGATTATTTTTTAACATTACATTATATATAATAATAACATAAAATAAACTACAACATGTGTATTTTAAATATAATGAAGATACCATAAAATAAGAAATAATTTTATACAGTATAATAAATTAAATATGAATATATTAGAAAAAAAATTAATACTAATTGATTGTAAATCTATTAAAACATTTTTTACATAGTATACATAATATATATAAAAAGTATTTATTTTAATATAATATACTGTATATCAAATATAATTATATAAATATTATAATATGTAAAATATAAAAATAAAATAATATGAATATATTAGAAAAAATATGTTTAATATAATTTTAAGATTTAAATACTAATTGATTGTAAATCTATTAAAAATTGTTTTTATATAGTATACATAATAATATATAAAAACAATTATTTTAATATAATATACTGTATATCAAATATAATTATATAAATATTATAATATGTAAAATATAAAATAAAATAATATGAATATTAGAGAACATTTGGTATGTATGTTCAACAACATTATGGAAGATATTAATAATAATTAATTGTAAATCTATTAAAACATTAAATTTTATATATATATATATATATATATATATATATATATATATATATATATATATATATATATATTTAATATAATGTACATATCAAATATATAAATTCAATATAAAATAATGTTGAAATATACAAAAAAAAATGTTCATTAATAATAATAATAATAATAATAATATGCAAGATATGAATAATTCATTATAAACTAAGGACAGGTGTTCCAGAGGTGTATTTTCAGCTGATATAAAGCTTCTTTGTTTGTGTGTGTGTGTGTGTGTGTGTGTGTGTGTGTTTTAGCTTAAAGTACCCATTTCAAGTTATTTAAATAAATAAAAATGATTTTACCAAACAAATTGGGCAAATTAGCTTGACTTTATCCAAAAGGTGAGTAGTTTGCATCCCTGTTAAAACATTACATCCAATAAACTACATTATAACAGGATTTATATTTTGATTACAATTTTCAAACAATTCTCCTCTTTATACATTTCATCTACGTCCAGCTAACCCCCTATGAAGCCAGTCTCAGGTGTGTGTCGTCTTACCTGGGCTCGCTGCTCTTCTGTTGGCGTTCAGAGTGTGAGTCTCCTCTGAATCCTCCAGCCTCTTGAGCGCCCCCCTCTGACTGCTGTGAGGACTGCTGCTGCGGACAGAGCCGGGACATCGTCTGCCCTCAGCTTACACAACACACAGACACAGTGCAGTTATTTACTGCAAACAGATCTGAAGCATACAACCTTTAATGGGAATTAAGTGAGTGTTCAGGGTTAACACTCACAGACTATGGGAACTTGAGTGACAGTCATTGTGTCGTCTTTATATTGAGGTTCTGAATGAGGTCTCACAGCTGTGGATCAAAGAGAGAAAGAAATACTTCTATAAAGCAATCTGAGGATAACTGCAGGAAAATGTGGAAACATGGATCCAGAAGAGTAACGGTGGACTTTACCAAGTTTAATGTCATCAAGCGGTCCTGAAAACACTCTAATGGCGCTTATATATTTCTCCTAAAACAACAATCAGTCAGACACTACCACATAATTACAAAAATATCATATATAGATCTGCAGACAATATACATGTAAAACAGAGTGATCATTTGCACTAAGGGTGTGTGATCACACACGTACCAGCTGTGGCGGTCCTGACAGGACACACTGAGGGACTCCAGTGTCTTTGAGAGTCAGTATCATTCCTGCACAGACAAAACATTGAATAAACATCATTCACCCATGAAGTACAGATTCCTGTTTACGTGTGCAGTTTAACAGCAGTGTCGAACTCTGCAGAGATGAGGCAAATAAAAAGGGAAAAACTTCAAATATGAAAGATTAAAGTGATGAAAAAGAGTCAATGATTGACCTGATAAACCCCCGACAGTTTCCCAGCTCATCCTGGTGAGGAAGATGTTGTCTAGGCGAGCAATTTTTAATCTGCACACAAGCAAAGAACAAAAACAGGACACTCAGCATGAAAGTAGGACATCAGCAGTACTTGAAAAATGTTGTGCATTAAGGCTCTGAGTGACACAAAGCATGATATTTTCAAACATGTCTGTTCGGCCTTATGTGTTGAGAACGGCAGCATTATACACATCAATCAATGTCTGATCAGATCTCTATTAGATTTAAAAGAGTGTCTACTGTCATCATAAACTTACTTGTGTTCCTGCATCAGTCTCTGTGTTCCCTCTCCACAGTTAAACAAATACCTGCAAAGAATAAGAGAATCACTTTCATTAATTCATTTTTTACAAAACATATAAAAGTTATAGTGATACTCGATTATTTATTATGAATGTATATATATTTATATTATGAATGTATATGTATATATTTATATTATGAATGTATATATATATATATATATATATATATATATATATATATATATATATATATTTATATTATGAATGTGTATATATATTTATATATTATGAATGTTTATAATTTATATATTAATATTATGAATGTGTATGTATATATATATATGTATATATATATATATATTAATATTATGAATGTATATATATATTAATATTATGAATATACATATTAAATTATGAATGTATATAAATATATTAATATTATGAATGTGTGTATATATATTACAATTATGAATGTTTATATATTTATATATATTATGAATGTATATATACACATAATATATATATATATATATATATATATATGAAATTTCAAATTATTTAATACAATATACAAGGTAACACGTGATAAAACCTGTCATAAATAACATTAACTGTTAACAATGTTTTCTTATATATCAATAAATAATATTTTTTATTAATTATAGTATAATATTTAAATAGCATTATTATTAAAATTAAATGTTTTAATTAAATATTTTATTATATAATGCCTAGTTCATTTTATAAAATATAAATATTATATCATTTTACTACAATATTTAGAGTCATATAATTGTCATATTTTAATTTGAATGTACATAAATGAATCATTATATAATGTAATACTGTTTGTAATATTTATAAATAATGCAATTTTAATATTCAATACTGATATTTAATTCCAATATTAAAATTAATAATAATGTTATTCATTTATATATAATAAACATTGTTAATTATGGGAGGCATTATGAAGTGAAAACTTTTGAATAGTATTCAATAATTTGAAATCTCATGTAGCATTTACATATTACAGCATTTTATAGGTTTAAATTTGCATGTACATGAATTACGCAATATATAATGTTTTTTTTATAAATAATTTAATTATAATAATCAATAATGTTGATATTTAATTATAATATTACCATTAATAGATTTATTAATAATTGACATATAATAATTTCACAATTAACTACTGTATTAATAATGTTTTTTTATGGAAAGTACTATGAAGTTTTACCTTTCATTTTGTATTCAAATCATTTGAAATGTCATAATATTTATATTTATATTTATTTACATGAGTGTTCATGAATTAGGCATTATATAATATTTGTTATTGAACATTTAATTTTAATAATAATGCTTTTTAAATATTACACTGTAATAAAAATGATTACTTCTTGATATATTAGAAAACATTGTTAACAATTAATGTTATTTATGACAGTTTTCTCACGTGTTGGCTTGTATATTGTATTAAATAATTTGAAATTTCATAATATTTAGATTCACATATATTTACTTGAGTGTACATTAATTAAATATTATATAAAATTATTATTAATAATTTAATTTTAATAATCAAGAATGTTGGGATTTAAATATAATACTACAATTATAACAAATTATTAATTAAATACAATTAAACTAACTACTAATTAATTTATTAGACGCATTATGACGTGCTAACTATATATCATATTCAAATAATTTTTTCAATGTCATAACATTAACATTTCTAAATTTACATGTGAATATTCATGAATTAAGAACTAATGTTTACTATAATATATTTATAATAACCATTCATGTTAATAAATGATATTTAAAAATTCTAATGTATAATATATATAATGTTTTTAATGGATCAATTCAAAGCATTTGAAATGTCATAATATTTAGATTAATATACTTTATACTTACATCAGTGTAAATGAATTTAGCATTATATAATATAATATGTATTATATGAATAATGTAATTTTAATATTACATTTTATTTAAATATACTATAAACACTAATTATTTTTTGAAAATTAAATAAATTATAGACTATTAATTAATATTTTCTTACAAGAGATATGACGTGTAGTATTCAAATAGTTTGAAATGTCATGAAACTTTTATACTTCATATACTTTCATATTCACATTTTAATGTTCATCAACTCACCTTTTAGACATTCTACAGTGCTGTGAAAAAGTATTTACCCCCATCCTGATTTCTTCTGTTTTTGTGTATATTTCAAACTAAACTGTTTCAAAAGTTCGAACATAAATCAAAGGCAATCTCAGAAAACACAAAATACAGTTTTTAAATGATAATGTTATTTATTGAAGCAAAAAAGTTATTCAATACCAACTGGGCCTGTGTGGAAAACGTATTTGCCCCGTTAGTTACTAAATCCCCAAATCTATGAAACTGCATTCATAATGGGGTTCAGCTGGACTAGACACACAGACCTGATTACTGCCAGCCCTGTTCAATCAAATCAACACATAAATAAAACTTTTTCAGCTGCATGAAGTTGGCTAAAAGGTCTCATTCAGTAGCACACACTATGCCAAGGTCAAAAGAAATTCCAGAAATGATGAGGAAAAAAAGTGATTGAAATACATCAGTCTGGGAAGGGTTACAAAGCTATTTCAAAGGCTCTGGGACTCCAAAGGACCACAGTGAGAGCCATTATTGGCACAGTAGTGAACCTTCCCAGAAGTGGCCAACCTTCCAAAATTCCTCCAAGAGCACAGCGACGACTCATCCAGGAAGTCACAAAAAAGCCAAGGACAACATCCAAGGAACTGCAGACCTCTCTCGCATCAGTAAAGGTCACTGTTCATGACTCCACTATCAGAAAGACACTGGCCAAAAATGCCATCCATGGAAGATGCTGTGGTAGGACCTTAAACGGGCAGTTCATGCTCGAAAACCCTCCAATGTGGCTGAACTAAAGCAGTTCTGCAAAGAAGAGTGGGCCAGAATTCCCCCACAGTGTTGTGAAAGACTGATCTCCAGTTATCGGAAGTGTTTGGTTGCAGTTGTTGCTGCTAAAGGTGGCACAACCAGCTATTAAGTTTAAGGGGGCAGTTAGTTTTTAACATGGGTGATACAGGTGTTGGATACACTTTTTGCTTCTCTCTCTCTCTCTCTCTCTCTAATGAAAACTGTATGTTGTTTACTCAGGTTGCCTTTGTTTTATGTTATATCTCGTTTGAAGATCTAAAACCATTTAGTATGAAAAATACACAAATGTAAGAAATCCGAATGGGGGCAAATACTTTTTCACAGCACTGTATAATGATTTTACTGAATGAAATGTTCTTAAAGCAAGCTATTGTAAAGTGATGCAGCTTTATTTTATTTATTTTTTTACATATGACACTGGGATATTTATTCAGTGTGGTTATGTCTCACCTGTTATACTCGGAGAACACATACAGTGACGCTCCATTATCTCGACTGCCCGCCCCGACCACCTGCACATAGACGGTGGAGGGTCCGTGCAGGTCGCCCTGCCTGCGGTTCTCCTTCATCTTCACATGTCGCAGTGTGTCTTTAGGAGGTTTGATCTTTCTGCAGGTGTGTGTGGCCATCAGTTTCACACACTGAGACACTGATCTATGCAGTAGAGCCGCTTCACCACCTCTAAACACTCTACATGTAAATACTGTACAGCGGAGAGCCGCAGCGAGCATAATAAACAGTACAGCGGAACATCAGAGCGATCATTCCCGGAATAAAGCGATATTACAGCAGATGTGCAGTCTGAACCTGTAGCGAAAAGTGAGTTGAAGGACTGTCACATGTGTGTTAATCCTCGACGCGCTGTTTCCGGCTCACGATGATGACGTCAAGCCTCACGTAGAAATACAATTGGATAGAATGGCAATTTCCATAGAAATATAATTGTATAGAATGTCAATTGCCATAGAAATATAACTGGATAGAATGTCAATTGCCATAGAATATGATTGGATAGAATGTCAAGTAGAAATATGATTGGATAGAATGTCCATTGCCGTAGAAATATGATTGGATAGAATGTCAATTGCCATAGAAATATAATTGGATAGAAATTCAATTGCCATAGAATATGATTGGATTGAATGTCAAGTAGAAATATGATTGGATAGAATGTCCATTGCCATAGAAATATGATTGGATAGAATGTCAATTTCCATAGAAATATAACGGGATAGAATGGCAATTTCCATAGAAATATAATTGTATAGAATGTCAATTGCCATAGAAATATAACTGGATAGAATGTCAATTGCCATAGAAATATAACTGGATAGAATGTCAATTGCCATAGAAATATAATTGGATAGAATGTCAATTGCCATAGAATATGATTGGATAGAATGTCAAGTAGAAATATGATTGGATAGAATGTCAAGTAGAAATATGATTGGATAGAATGTCCATTGCCGTAGAAATATGATTGGATAGAATGTCAATTGCCATAGAAATATAATTGGATAGAATGTCAATTGCCATAGAATATGATTGGATAGAATGTCAAGTAGAAATATGATTGGATAGAATGTCCATTGCCATAGAAATATGATTGGATAGAATGTCCATTGCCATAGAAATATGTTTGGATAGAATGTCAATTGCCATAGAAATATAAGGGGATAGAATGGCAATTTCCATAGAAATATAACAGGATAGAATGTCAATTACCTTAGAAATATAACGGGATAGAATGGCAATTTCCATAGAAATATAATTGTATAGAATGTCAATTGCCATAGAAATATAACTGGATAGAATGTCAATTGCCATAGAAATATAACTGGATAGAATGTCAATTGCCATAGAAATATAATTGGATAGAATGTCAATTGCCATAGAATATGATTGGATAGAATGTCAAGTAGAAATATGATTGGATAGAATGTCCATTGCCGTAGAAATATAAGGGGATAGAATGGCAATTTCCATAGAAATATAACAGGATAGAATGTCAATTACCTTAGAAATATAACGGGATAGAATGGCAATTGCCATAGAAATATAATTGGATAGAATAGCAATTACCATAGAAATATAATTGGATAACCATAGAAATATAATTGGATAGAATAGCAATTACCATAGAAATATAATTGGATAGAATAGCAATTACCGTAGAAATACAATTGGATAAAATGGCAATTATCATGAAATTCTTCCAGAAATGGGCGATGCGAAGCAACCGTAAAGGTTTAAAGCTCACACTAAGTTGGGTAAGTTACACTAAAAAAGTAATTAACTACTAACTACTAATTACATCTTCTACAGTGTAATCAGATTACTGTACTAATTTCTCTGTCTGAAAAGTAATTGCATTACTTATTACTAATTACTTTCTAAAACCCTGATCAACCTTGACCAAATGAAAAATACAAGGATAGAGATGAAACTGTTCTTATAATTCTTTCAAATAAATCAGATAAAATCAAATAAATTATTCATGAATCAGCCAAAGAATTTAAAGGGGCGGCGTTAAATTAGAAAAGATAAATTTTAACATGACGTTAAATTTCAATTATAAATTCGCTTTTGTTTTATCTAGAATTAGCAATTGTATCAGAAGTAACTAATTAAATCACTAAATTATTAAGAGTAATCCCTTAATTTTTTCAATGAAAAAGTAATTTGATTACAGTAATTAATTACTTTGTAATGCATTATACCCAGGGTGCACAACTGCACATTTGCTGAGGGGTATGCAAGATCAATGTTGGCACCCCCAAATCTCCCCCGCCCCAGGAACAGTGAAGGTGAAGTAAATATGAGAGAAATATGCTACATGTAACAAAAGTATATAATCCTATAATTTTAGCATACTAGCTTTTCCCCACACAATTGTATTAGTGCCTGTAAATGAAAAGTACTAAATATAATATTTAAGCAATATTACCAGGCCCTAACACACACACACACACCCACACACACACACGTGTTGGTATTTGTGGTTTATGAGGACCCTCCATAAATATAATATATTCTGTACTGTACAAACTATACAGTGGCAAGAAAATGTATGTGAACCCTTTGGAATTTGTTGGTTTCCTGCATTAATTTGTCATAAAATATCATCTGATCGTCATAAAAGTCACAAGTATAGACAAACACAATGTGCTTCAGCTAACAACACACAAACAATTATAATCTTTCATGTCTTTATTGAACACATCCCATTAAACATTCACAGTGCTGTGGAAAAAGTAAGTGAACTTTGTAAGTGAGCAGATGTGGACAAAGTACACAACTCCATTACTTGAGTGAAAGCTGTGATAACTGCTCTCTCTGGCTCAGTGGCAGCACCAACGCAGATTTGAATGTTCCTGTATGATTTTTGTCAAAGGTTTAATAGACAGGCGAATCGTTATCATTTAGGAAAGAGATCGTGTGGGTGTTTGAATTGAGATTGTGATCTTTTTATGATTTAATTGTGCAGCTCTACACATAACTATAGTAATTATGCAAGGTAACAACAACAACAACAAAAAAAAACAACAAAAAAAAACTATAAAAGTTACAAGATATTAACTTATTTAACTCTTAAGCTCATTTACATTTGAATTCACGCTTCTGCATGCTAACTAACATTATTGTCGAACCTTACCTATGCGTTAGCGGTATATCCACAAGGCTATGGCAACTTGGCTGGCAAATCCATAGAAAACAATTTGACCGACCATACTTCATACTGAAACTTTAGCTCTACAGCACAGATAATTTCAAGCTTTCACAAGAAATTAAAAGTTGACATACTTCAGTATGCTTCCACAGGTTGGACAGCGAGTTTTTGAAGGCTGTGATATGGTTAGTTTTAGGCAAACAAAGCTGCTACATAGTAACGACTTTCTACTCGAGGACCTTGATAGAAATGTAGTGGAGTGAAAAGTACGATAATTGTCTTTCAAATGTAGTGAAGTTAAAGTCACAAGTTTCCAGAAAAATAATACTCAAGTACAGATACTCAAAACGTGTACTTAAGTACATTACTCAAGTAAATGTATTTCGTTACTGTCCACCTCTGCAAGTGAGTACCTTGTTACCTGGAAGATCCACAACTGTTTTTTAGTTTTGTGATAGTTGTTCATGGGTCCTTGTTTGTCCTGAGCAGTTAAACTGCCCACTGTTCTTCATAAAAATCCTCCAGGTCCTGCACATTCTTTGGTTTTCCAGCATCTTCTGCATATTTGACCCCTTTTCCAACAGTGACTGTATGATTTTGAGATCCATCTTTTCACACTGGGGACAACTGATGGACTCATACACAACTATTACAAAGGGTGAAAACATTCACTGATGCTCAGGCAGGCAACATGATGCATCAAGAGCCAATCAAGTGATCATTGTTCATAGTTGAATAAAGGTATGTTTTTATAAGTTTCAGTTTGCTGAAAGATCTTTCAGCAGAGGCAACTGTTAGTGGCATTTAACAGAATCCAGTTTTGCCTCCCACCTGGTGTCACTCAGTGGCTTCAGTGTAGTTTCAACAAATTCTTTCAGAATATCCCATCTCTTGACTGATGAGGAGAAGATTGTTTACAATCTCTGAAGAGTGCTGACGAAAGTCAAACATTCTCTGTTAGAGGATGCTGCATCACATAAAAGCAGATTAAGGCTGTGGCTACAACAAGGAATGAATAATGCCTCTGGGTTTTTCTCTAGAATTAAAGCTTGGACCCCTTTCTGAATCCCTCTCATATTGGAGCCATTGTCATAGCTCTGTCCACAACAGTTAATTAACTCCAATCCTAAATTCTTCTCAGTCACTTCAATCAGTGTCTCTGCTAGGCCTTGACCAGCTGTGTCCTTCACAGCAGTGAAGCCAACCAATGATTCCTGTACACTTGCTTTTTTACTTTCATCTGTGTGGACATATCTTATTATAACAGAGGCCTGCTCCTGTTTTGAAATGTCAGGAGTGCAGTCAACTTCAACAGCAAAATATTTTGCTGCATTGATGTGTGTACAGATTTAGCTGACAATGCATTCAGATATAGACTGCAAAAACTTGCCCCGGGCCCCTGGATGTGCAGAAAAAACAGGTGCATGTGAGCTCCATGGGAACAGTGTCAGTGACCTTATCCGAGGTGGGTGGCACCCCTGGGCATGAATCAGAGCCCAAAGGGACTGGAAGAATGAGCATAACTAGTAAAATAAATAAGTCAGTGCAGTTGGGAGGAGCGGTTGATCCATGGTCACTGTGACAGTGACTGAAGCCGGGAAGAGTGAGGTGCCCTGGCTTGAAAGCATGCATGAGCCCCCTGGAGGTGCAAAAATAAAAACAGGGAGAATGATGATTTATCCTATCAGGTGCATTTTGGGTTCACCACGACAGGTAAGATGTTATTTTTTTTGGAAGATGTTTCTCTTAGATGCTCTGTCATTGTAACATAATTACCCGCTAGAAGCTCAATTAAGCCAAGGAAATTGCCATTTTTAGGGTTCCCCAATTGTTCTTTCTTCCCTTTCAGTGGCAAGTGCAAAAGAACGCAGTCAATTACTCTTGTCAAAACACTTTTCAAGCGGGACTCTTCTGCTGCAATCACCTTTTGCAATTCACTGTCAACTGTTCTTCCTAATTGCAAGCGAGTTGCCAATTCCTGACTCTCTGTGGTCATTGAAAATCCCAGGGCACTTCTCGTAAAAAGAGTAGGGGTGTCCTGGCCAAATTCCCCCCACTGGCCCTTCTCAATCATGGCCTCCTAAAAATCCCCATCCATTAATTGGCTGTATAACTCTACTCTCTCCTCTCCACAAATAGCTGATGTGTGGTGAGCATACTGCTGCACTATGGCTGCCGTCGCATCATCCAGGTGGATGCTGCACACTGCTGGTGGTTGAGGAGAGTCCCCTGTTCATTGTATAAAGCGCTTTGAGAGTAGTGTCAGAAAAAGCACTATATAAATGCAACATTCATTCATTCATTCTTTCTATGAAAGGTAAACATCTTTATGATATTTTCTTGTTTCATGATGATGTAGTGTTTTTGAAAGACACTGCCAGTTGTTGTATCCCAACACAAGCTGTTTGTCACAAGCTTTGACTCCACCAAATAATTTACACGGTAATTCGCTTTCTTGGAATACGACAACCAGTCTCGCTCAATTCTCTCCCCATTTGATAATAGGCCAAGCGATAACAATAGGCTTTAGAAAAGCGCCTGTTACTATTCTCGGATCTAGGATATCAAATCAAATCAAATCAAATCACTTTATTGTCACACAGCCATATACACAAGTGCAATGGTGTGTGAAATTCTTGGGTGCAGTTCCGATCAACATAGCAGTCGTGACAGTGATGAGACATATACCAATTTACAACAAACATCAAATTAACACAACACAATTTAAACATCTGTTATACACATAATTACACTCAACTTAAAACATCAAATTAACACAACACAATTTAAACATCTGTTATACACATAATTACACAACAATATACAAATAATAACATACACTGTACAGTATACAATATGCTGTTTTTGTTTTTTTGTTTGTTTGTTTTTTGTTTTTTACTATATAGATACACATTATTCAATACAAATTAAAAATTAAAATATATATATATTTAAAAAAAAGTATGTATATATATATATATATATATATATATATATATATATATATATATATATATATATATATAGAATGTACAGTATTGTACTGTATTGACATTCAGGCTGTCGGTTGATAGTAAGTTGTTAAGAGAGAATATAATATAATAATAGTAATATAATTTATGATAGTCCGGTGTGAGATAAAAGAGTAATAAAGTGCAGTGCTGATGTATTTTGATCGTGGGAGATCAAGAGTTCAGAAGTCTGATTGCTTGGGGGAAGAAGCTATCATGGAGTCGGCTGGTGCGGGTCCTGATGCTGCGATACCGCCTACCTGATGGTAGCAGTGAGAACAGCCCATGGCTCGGGTGGCTGGAGTCTCTGATGATCCTCCGAGCTTTTTTCACACACCGCCTTGTATATATTTCCTGGAGGGAGGGAGGTAAGCTCACCTCCGATGATGTGTTTGGCAGTTCGCACCACCCTTTGCAGTGCTTTGCGGTTGTGGGCGGTGCTATTGCCGTACCAGGCGGAGATACAGCCAGTCAGGATGCTCTCCACAGTGCAGGTGTAGAACCGTGTGAGGATGTGGCGGTTCATTCCAAACTTCCTCAGCCGTCTCAGGAAGAAGAGGCGCTGATGAGCCTTCTTCACAACGCCTTCAGTGTGGATGGACCATGTAAGTTCCTCAGTGATGTGGACACCCAGGAACTTGAAGCTGCTGACTCTCTCCACTGGTGCTCCATTGATGGTGATGGGACTGTGTTCTCTGTCTTTTCTCCTGAAGTCCACCACAAGCTCCTTTGTCTTACTGACGTTGAGGGAGAGGTTGTGCTCCTGACACCAGTGTGTCAGAGTGTGCACCTCCTCTCTGTAGGCTGTTTCATCATTGTCAGTGATCAGACCTACCACCGTCGGTGTCATCAGCAAACTTAATGATGGCATTGGAGCTATGTGATGCCACACAGTCATGTGTGTACAAGGAATACAGTAGTGGGCTGAGAACACAGCCCTGTGGGGCTCCAGTGTTGAGGGTCAGTGATGAGGAGATGTTGCTGCCTATTCTAACCACCTGGCGTCTGCTTGACAGGAAGTCCAGGATCCAGCTGCACAGCGAGCTGTTTAAGCCCAGAGCCCGGAGTTTCTCATCTAGCTTGGAGGGCACTATGGTGTTGAATGCTGAGCTGTAGTCTACAAACAACATTCTCACATAAGTGTTCTTTTTTTCCAGGTGGGAGAGAGCAGTGTGTATTGTAGATGCAATGGCATCATCAGTGGAGCGGTTGTTGCGGTAAGCAAACTGCAGCGGGTCAAGATTGAGTGGCAAGACAGAGCAGATGTAATCTCGGATATGGCCCATCAGGACATTTCAAAGGCCCTTTCTCAGTCATTTTTCACCTAAAAGTGTCAATAATTTGATGGGGTGCAGGCCAGTTTGATGGGTCCTCTGAGTAAGGTCTCTGTTGCATCTCTGCATTCTCCTGTCATCTCTATCTCCTCTCCTCTGATGTCATTCTGAAGATGTGGCTCTCCATCTTTCCATGCACTAGATTTTTGCAAGACAAACCAATACCTAAGTCTGCTTTACCCTAATCTGTTATGCAATTCATAATATCCTGTGTGGCCAGTCCTACCTGTTCTCTTCACCTGCTCTGGACTCATCATCTCTTCGTTGTCCTCTCCATCTTCACGGCTGAGTAAACGGACCATTATCTTAGTGTTATACTACAATGTTAAATTTCAGTATGAAACTACTTGCATATATACTGCGAAAGAGTGGATAAAAACTACCAAAAAATATATATTTAAAAGAGCTTAAAACTATTAAAACTAAAAGATATGGTAAATCAGGTCTTTAAAACATATCTTTTTTTATGAACAGCCATGTACAAAGCAATAAAACAGTTTTATTTGCTAAACAGTAAATTATTAATTTCATTTTATCCGCACCATTATTTTCAATAGAAACAGAAGCAGAAAAAAATGCTTATTTTTTTCCAAATGATTGTGTCTGTGGCAGACTAAGAGGAATGAGGGTGAGCGGTTGATATAATAAAATACATTTATTTTTTTAACAAATAACTATTATTTATAACGTTTTATGAAAGAAGATTTTCAAAGAATGATTCTGGCACAATGGCGCCCATTGTTGCGTCACAAGCGATGGCGTTGTCACGTGGCGTCTGTTACTTTCCCCAGCGCTGGTCAGGATGGACTAATCACAGTAGTTTGTGTTTATTAGAGAAGGCGTTTAATTTAATCATTTGATAGCGATCAATTGGACGGGTTTTCATTTTTATAAAAATGCACGAATCATTTGTAATTAATAGAAGTAAAATAATACACTACAAATTTCTCCAATGAAACAAAATACGTCCTGAGATATGAATGCGGTTTAATGGTGGATTTGCTCCCTGAGCCACCGTGCGCCCCCTGGTGGAAAGCTGTTTGTGTTTATAGGAAACGGTTTTTAGCATATTTTGCATGTTCAAAAGATGTTTTAAAGATTTAAAGAAGATATTGAGGTGAAAATTGTACTAGCTAAGCTAAGTAACTGAATAAAGACTTAGCATGTTCTCATGAGTGTTCTTCCTCTAGGGGGCGCTTTATGGCTCATAAAGCCGAATCCACTGCTTGATCCAGAGTTTTGTTGTTTACATTTATACACTAAAAGTATATTTGTTTAAAGTATTCATTCCAAGAATGGATTCCTGACATAAAAATTTAAATCCGACTGGTAATCGTAATAATATTGAAGTAGTAGTAGTAGTAATAAACCACAAGGTAATTGGTCCATTCTAGTCAGCGCTGAGAAAAGTAACACTTACCAAGCGACATCGCTGCAGTTGCGCTGCTTCAGTAACAGTTTGGAATAAAAGAGAAACTGAGAAACTTCAAACTGAAAATACACAGTGAAGAGGTACTTAAAAAAATAAAAATAAAAAATAAATAAATGGATAATTATTTTTCAGCACCATCGGACCTGACCAATTAGAAAAACACCTTAAAACGTATCTATAATGATTTTTGATAATGTCATATAAATTGATTGATTTCTTTTACACACATAAATTCAACTAAAAAATAAAACTAACAAACATCAATAATGGAGTCCTTTCCATCTTCCTCAGTTTTATTTATATGTCAGCACATAGTCGTTATACATTACATTTACCCCGGGCACTTCTGCATCATTCACCTTACAGAAACCTCTTTAACATATAAAACACAAGTTTAATATCATATACATGAAGAGCAGGGACCAGACACGACGAGCAGAATTCCAGTACGTCAAAGGTTTTCCAAATCATATATTCCACAAGTGATTTCAGAAGTATAAATACAATTCCAGGCTTATTTTATTATTATTATTTCATCTTTATAGGTTTAAAATCACTATTCTGCATCCACAACAGAGATCAGACCCGATCTGACCGCCGTATGATACTAGTATATTTACGCTTCATAGATGTGTGTGATGTGAGACAGAGAGAGAGAGACAGACAGGTTGGAGGTATCTTACAGTCGCACTTGAACTGAACATCAATCGTCTCATAATTGATGTTCTAGTTTTCGGTTTTCCTCGCTTTAATACTGCAGTTCTGTGATGAAGCAAATCTTTACACCGTGGTTCGTTTCGTCTTGTTTTTCCCATGTGGATGTTCAGATGTGTGCGTGTCAGTCGACGTACATCGGGGAGCTGGGGGACGCGGGCATCTGATCGAGGATCCTGCAAACGTAGCTGGCCACATCTACTGAACGCTCCTCGTACATTTGAATGAAAGGATGTTTCTGCCATAGACAAAGAGACAGAAAATGTTGGTTTCTTTAAATCTTTACCTGAACCAAGATGACTGACGGTGTAGTTGAAATAAAAATGTTTAAGTTAAAATGTATATTTATACATGAGGAAAAGTGTATCTTTTATGAGCCGTAACTAGTCACAATTTCTTTCAGATTTGTTCTTAAAAATCCTGTGATGGGATAAATGAATATTTACAAAGTCATAAATATTACATTTATTTGTTCAACTAATACTAGGTCTTAAAAGCTGCATATTTAATTATTATTATGCATATACACATGCATATATACAAAATGCGGAATTAAAAAAAAAGAAATTAGTTTTATATAGTAGTGGAGTATAGCACATCCAGGGTTCCTACATAGGGTTGCCAACTGTCCGGTATTACCTGGGACGTCCCGTATTTTGGCCAAAATTACAACGTCCCACACAGGGTGCCTCTTGTCCCGTATTTCAGCGGCAAAACCCTTAAGCACCGTCCCGTATTAAAGAGCTCAATATGCTAAAACGTCCCGTACTGAAGGAATCATGTTCAGTTTTTAAGCACTTACAATGCTCAAGTGTCCTGTATTCAAAAGGTAAAATATATTCTAAAATATATATATATAATTTCTGAGGGTTTTTTTTTTCTCAGTATTTTTCAGTCCTTCATGATTACTATACAAGAATAACAAAAATAATTAAAAAAATTATCCAAATTATAAATACTCACAAACAAGTTTTTAGCCGATTAAATATTTAATGAGCTGAGAATAATTCAATTTTTTTTTTTTTTTTTTTAATTTGCATTTATTTTCTCTTAAATCCACAATAGAAATTGTAATATATATATATATATATACATACTATTTATTTTTTTAGACCTGGAAAAGTCCATTTAAAAGTTCCCTAATATTTCCAGGTTTCCATGATAGGTGACAGCTGAAGGTTAAACTTTTTTTTTTTTTCTTCTCTCATGGTTATAAACTATGGCTGTTAATAGAATAAGATAATCATAATTGACCCTTCGCTAAGCTCCGCCCCCCTTGGTTACGGTTGCCCGCTCTGACAAGCTCTGCAGAACTCCCCATTGGAATGAATGGGAGATTGCCGTGGACGGAGAGTTTTTTGCCAAAATATTCTCATAATCGGAATGGATAATATTTTTATGTGGGCTGGTATGAAGAGTGACACTGTAATGCATATTTATCTGAAGATTTTTGTAAAAGAAATTGTTAAATTACACAGTAATTTGAATAAAAACTGTGGAGAATGAATCAGAATCAAGGCAAACGATTATTACAGTCACTTGAAAAGAGAAAAACTTCATTTAATAGTGATTACACATCTAATAACATGAGCGTAAGTGAACAGAGCTGTTTATAAGTCTCATAACACACTCATTTTGATGCTGTGAACTGTTTATTTACTATCACTTTTACAATAACTTGAATCAATGCATAAATGAATTAACGTTCAGTTATTAGCTTTAATTTATCTTGGAACAAATGTAGGTGTCGTTGCAGATGTTATATGTTCATTTGGGAATGAGGAATGACACAGTTTAATCCATAACATGTTCTTCTCCAGATTTATATAAAGATTATTTTTTATAAAGAAAGAAAAACACTGAGTGTATCCTCTCTGGGTAACTCGTCTCACTATTACAAATGACCCGGCAACAACATGTTTTACATTTTTAATTTTTATTTTGATAAAATCCCGTTTAAAAGTACTCAAACACACGTTACTTCCATAGGGTCTTATTGGAAAATAGCAAACGTGTGTCAGAGTAATGGCGGCAGGGCAACAGTTGCTAAAACAGGATTGGCCAGAAGCGCTTTTAAGGCGGGGCTTAGCGAAGGGACAATTAATCTCATTATTTCCAAACAGTCTTTAGAAACCAGAATGAAACTGTTATAATGTCAAATTGTAATGTAAGCAATCTAAAGCTTTATTTTTTCTACATTTGTACATTTTACACTTTTATTTATTATTTAGATATTTATTTTCCCTGCGGACCCCCTAGCGCATTTCAGTTGGAAAACCCCTGCACTAAAAGACAGTGCCGTCACTGCTTGACACCTCAACGATCCTTTTATTATCAGGAAAATGCAGCAAACATCACGGAAATGTTACTTTAGAAGGAAACAGTAACTCACCAGAAGCTCTTTGTACTTTGGCCTTTTTGATTCGTCCTTTGTAAGGCTGTTCCAAACAACAACAATAAAAGATTTCGTTAAAACACTCGAGAGCAATTCAAGTCAAATTTATCACAAGTGCAATCTTTGCCAATCAATTATGCAGACTTAAAAAAAAAAAAAAAAAACACTGTTGCAGTTCCTATGCATTAGCAGCAGGGGGCGTCATGCATCATATAATCAGATAACACAAATCTGGGCCATCCTGTGTGATGAGTGTGCAAAATCTTCAAAAACAGGAAATGCTCTAGATTGTGCTCCAGAACAGGACTGCTCATGACTGGAAATGTCTGTTGTTTGTGTGTGAGAAGTCTCACCACAGGTTGACAAAGTTGATGAATTTGGGGGAGAACTGTCTCTCTTCTGAGCTGCTGAGCTGCGGCGGGTCGCCCTTCACCACCTGTGTCAACTGATCAAACACACTGTTCCATTTCGGGTACGGAAACCGTCCTGTGGCCAGCTCATACTGAAAAAAACACACATGCACACAATATTTCAATATATACAGTACCGATCACACACAATCAGTTTAGCAATATGCAATCACTAGCACAGAGTCACACACACTCAATCACACGATGAACAGAACTCACCAGTGTGATTCCCAAACTCCACACGTCTGACCGGACGTCATAGCCCTGTCTGGAAGCACTGGGGTCTATCCTCTCCGGCTGAGACACAGAGAGAAATAAACGCAGGCAGTGAACGATTAAGTCAACATGAAATCAACATTTACCCCGTTTACTTATTAAAACATTTTGCTGGCAAAGGAAAAGAAAACATATGATATTCATTTCTCTCGCTCTTATTACAAACACAGACTTTCTGTGCTGGTCCAGACACGTTACGGGTTTTAGCACGATGAAACAGATGCGCTCCAGTCAGCCGCTTCCTGCGAGACTGCAGTTTCATAATAACAGCTGTAAATGCTTTGTGAATGATCTCATTCCTAGTAAACACACACACATATTACTAATGTCTACTGATTGATGATGTCATAATGGACACTGTCCTCAAGGGGAGACTCGCAGTGAGATCACACGCTCAGATTAGAGTATGACTACTGCACAGCGGAGGTTCATTCATCTTCAGAAACATGCTTACAAAGCTGTCTAAATGAAAACATATCATGAACTTCTATTGTTTCTATATAAATCTAATGATGGAGACTAAAGACTCAATATCAACCATCAGACTGTAATGTAGGATATACATCTGCTCTCAAAACCACTGAAGATACAATAAGGAGAACAAATGAGGCAGGATTAATGAATGAATTTGTAAATGAATTAATGGTTAACTGAATGATTGTGGAAATAAAGGAATGAATGAGTAAACAAATTAGCAAGTGAGTGAATAATTGAATAACTGCATGATTTCAAGAATGAATGTGTAAAATGAGTGAATGATTGCAGTCACTGATGGCATGAATGAATGCATGAACAAATAATCAAGTGAGTGAATGAATGATTTTGTGAATGAGTAAATGACCGCATCAATGATAGCATAAGTGAATAAATTAATGATTGTGTGAATGAATGACTGTGTGAATGAGAGAATGATCACAAGAATGATAGCATGAATGAATGCATAAATGACTGAATAAATGCGTGACATAATGAGTGAAGGATCGCATTAGTCAATCACAGCATAAATGAGTGAATGAACAAATGACCTAGTGAGTGAATGACTGTGTGAATGAATGGATGAGTAAATGAATGTGTGTGAATGAATGAGTAAATGACCCTGTGAATGATAGCATTAATGAATAAATAAATGACTGAGTGAATGACTGAATAAATAAATAAAATGAATAAATAAAAAATGCATGATGGATAAATTGTTGCATGAATGCGTGACAGAATGAGCGAATGATGGCATAATTCAACTATAGCATGAATGAATGAATTAACAAATGATCATGTGAGTGAATGTTCAAGTGAATGAATTGTATGAACGAGTAAATGCATCAATGACAGCATAAGTGAATAAATTAATTAGTGCAAATGAATGGATGAGTAAATGACCACATCAATGATAGCATTAATGAATAAATAAATGACTGAGTGAATGACTGAAACAATAAATCAAATGAATAAATAAAAAAATGCATGACTGGATAAATCGTTGCGTGAATGAATGCGTGACAGAATGATGTCATAATTCAACTATAGCATGAATGAATGAATTAACAAATTATTAAGTGAGTGAATGTTCAAGTGAATGAATGATTGTATGAACGAGTAAATGCATCAATGACAGCATAAGTGAATAAATGAATTAGTGCAAATGACCACATGAATGATAGCATTAATGAATGAATAAATGACTGAACAAACAATCGAGTGAATAAAAAAAATGCATGACAGAATGAATCTTTGCATGAATCAATGTGTGACAGAATGAGTGAATGATTGCATAAGTCAATGACAGCATGAATGAGTGAATGAACAAATGATCAAGTGAGTAATTGTTTAAGTAAATAAATTATTGTGTGAATGAGTGAATGATCACATCAATGATAGCATAAGTGAATAAATTAAAGATAGTGTGAATGAAAGGATGAGTGAATGAATGTTTGTGTGAATGAGTAAATGACCACATGAATGGTAGCATTAATGAATAAATAAATGACTAAGTGAATGAGTGAAAAAAAAAGATTGAGTGAATAAACAAAAAAAATGCATGACTGAATAAACCGTTGCATGAATGAATGCGTGACAGAATGAGTCAATGATAGCATGAATTAATGAATTAACAAACGATCAAGTGGGTGAATGAACATGGATTATGATTGATTGTGTGAATGAGTAAATGATTGCATGATATGATGCATAAATTAATAAATTAATGATTTTGTTAGTGAATGAATTAGTGAATGATCACATGAATGAGAGAATGGGTGAGAATGAATGAATGAACAAATGACTGTGAGTGAATTACTAAATGAATGATTGAGTAAATATATGCATGAATGAATGCGTGACAATGAGAAAATAATCGCACGTCAATGAGGGCATGAATGAGACAAATTATTGAGTGAATTCATTTTTAAGTGAATGAATGACTGTGTGATTGAGTAAATAGTTGCATGAATGATAGCACAAGTGAATAAAATAATGATTACTTTAATGGATGAGTGAATGAACGACTGTGTGAATGAATGAGTGAATGATCACCAGAATGACTGCATAAATGAGAAAGAATAAACAAATGACTGAGTGAATGACTGAACGAACAATTAAGTGAATAAATGAAAGAATGCAAGACTGAATGAATCGTTGCATGAATGAGTGACTGATCACATGAATGATAGTGTGAATGAATGAACAAACGAATGAGTGAACAAATGATGTAGTGACTGACTGAACCAATGACTGAGCATCTGAATGAATGAATGAATGTGTGAATAAATGAGTAAACGTTCACATGAATAATAGCATGTGTGAATGAGTGAACATCACATGAATGAATGAACAAATGATCAAGTGATTGAACCAATGAATGAGTGAATGAATGAATGAATGAGTCTTACTGCCATATACGGTCTACAGCCAGCGTCTCTGGTTTTGGCGATGGAGTCCACCAGCTGCCCACTGATGCCAAAATCACAGAGCTTAATGTTCCCTGTCCTGTCCAGGAGGATATTTGATGGCTTTATGTCTGCAGAGGGACCATGAAAGAGTTTCAGTCGGAAGATCTCATTCTCATCTAAACAAGAACATACAACCAAAAATATTCCAGACTTTAGCTGACATCAGCACGTTGCCTCTCTTACCTCTGTGAATAATTTTCAAGCTTTCTTTTAAGTGGTTTAGTGCTTTCACAGTCTGTAACGACAAAGGACAGAGAACATGTTAACAACCTAAAACAACTACATCTCTTATTAAACATCAGACAGGAATTAACGAAAACTCACAGCTAAAGTTATTTTTCCTAAAATCTCCTCTGGAATCACTTCATCTAAAGAGGAATAAACGTATTTGTAGAATTTGTCGAAGGAGATAGACATGAGCTCCATGCATATCCAGCAGTCCCCCTGTGATAAAGAGAAAACACTCTAAGTGTCTTTGATAGGAAGACAGCACTAACAACAGTAATGTGAAGGTTAGACAGACAATCAGACCTCTCTGAAAAGAGCCCCGTAAAACTGGACGATGTATGGACAGTCACTGCTCCTCATGACCACATCCAGATCCATCAGCAGCTGCTTCTGTTCTCGCTCGTCTACCGTCGACCTGATCCTCTGTCAGATGCACACACACACACACACACACACACACACACACACAAGCATGAAACTAGAGTTAGAGTATTTGAGTTTGTCTGTGCTGCTTTTCAACTGTTTTTCTAGGTAACGATGCGCTAGACAGACTGTTTTGCACTTTGCATTGTGTCTCGCACAGGAGCGGCACGTTTTCTAGATGGCGTGTCAAGTTATCAAGAACTTCAACTTCTAAAAGTGCGTCTCAAGACACTTGCGTTATGTTCTATTTGTTGTGTGGTGTCTAGATTTATTTAGAGCAAGAACACATTCGATCTGAAAGGCCCCTTGCAGTCACAGAATTTGACTTGACTATCAGTATAATGTCTGGTCCAGATTAGAGCGAACTCTGGCAAAGAACTGCCCATTTCCAACAGGAAGAGACTGTCCGACCAACCAAAGTTTATGTGACATTTAAGGCCGGGTAAATCTGAAGCCACCTCCATACTAGTATGTTTTCTTTTGTAAACGCATACATTTTGCTACGTTAACGTCTCTTATCCGCATACTGTGCTGATGATTAAATTTGCATGGAAAACCAAAGTAAACTTTTTTTTTTTTATCCCCTTTGCTCACAATTTGGAATGCCCGATTCCCACTACTAAGTAGGTCCTCGTGGTGGCACGGTTACTCACCGCAAGTTATAAGTCTCAGTTGCCTCTGCTTCTGAGTCCGTCAGTCCACGCATCTTATCACATGGCTCGCTGTGTACGACACCGCGGAGACTCACAGCATGTGGAGGTTCATGCTGCTCTCCGCGATCCACACACAACTCACCACGCACCCCATTGAGAGCGAGAACCACTAATCGCGACCACAAGGAGGTTACCCCATGTGACTCTACCCTCCCTAGCAACCAGGCCAATTTGGTTGCTTAGGAGACCTGGCTGGAGGCACTCAGCATGCCCTGGATTCGAACTTGTGACTCCAGGGGTGGTAGAGTATACCACTTTAATATTGTTCAAAGACTTGATGCCCTGAACAGGTGACCAGGTCTTTCTTGAAAGTGCTCATTATGGCAGCCTGGTACCGAACACGACTTTGTTTCCTGGTGGACGATGATCACTGACTCTAGGAAAACATGTAAAGGTAGCCAGTAAGACTGGAGCTCTTGTTGCTTTTGCGTGCAATTTTCTTTAGGCGGTCTATGAATGGTCCACTAAGGTCCAACCAGACTGAACACATTTTTTATGGTACAGAACCCACATGAAAGACTCAATCATTTAACATATAACTGAAACAATTCTGTCAAGGACATATGTGCTTTCTCTCTTACTTTGACGGCCATGATTTTTCCGCTAGGTTTGTGCACCATCTTGTTGACGGAGCCGTATGCGCCTCGGCCAATCTCTCCCATGTCCTTCAAGTCTTCTGCTGTGAAGTCCCAGTGTTGCTCTGGAGAGAGCTTCAGCTTCCCAGATGACTCTATACTGTGATTTCGCAGTCTTTCTCTTTAAAACACACACACGAAAAGAGAATAGCAGTCAGAAATACACAAAACCAAACGTCCAAACATTGGGATATTTTCAAACATCTTGAAAAATATCCACCGAAGGCATGTATTAGTCCTTAGCTTTAGAAGATGAGGTCCACTTGCCTACTTCAGATTCTGTTCTGGTTCAAGAACTCTATACATTGGTGAAAGTTTTCAAATAATTAAACCATTGGTACCTAATTCTACTTTTGGAGGTCCACCTTATAGCAGAGTTAGGTGTATAATCATCAATTAAAACAAGGCTGCATCCCAGATTGCATACTTATACTATTGTTTGTGTGGGAAAGTGCATTCTTTTGGGTATGTACAGTAATAAGTTAATATGCTAGTATTCAGTGTCTTGATGGTTCATCTTCGTTTAAGCATAGTGTCAGATCTAGAAGAGCTGTCTGATCAGTTACAGGCGAGGCTGTACTCACATGTGTGGATTCTGGAACGGAAGTCCGGCCGTGTTCAGAGTGATTCTGGAAGTAGGTTTGATTGGAGGATTGGCAAAATTTAACTTCAGGGCTTTACGTTTACCTGATTGAGGAAGAGACCCTTGTATTAAAAACCATAGCCATGATCTTTCAGCATACAAAAGGGGAAGACAACATTCACAGGTGTGTTGTGTAGAGATGGCAAGAGATTGAGATGTCTAACTAAGTCATGGATGAAGGAGGGTTGTGGGTATACGACAGATGTTCACTAGAGACATGCACATCTGAGCACCAGGAGAGGAAACCAGAAGCCAGATTTCCTAAAGCCATCAGAACGATGTTGAAGTTTTAACATGTACTTAACACAATGTGGAAAAATAAAAGTAGATAACAGCTTTAGGAAATCTGGCAGCAGAAGACAGTGACTGCAGTCCAACATGCACAAACCCTGCGTTTAACAGAACCAATCAACAAATATTTCCCCATCTATGTTCACTCTTAAAAACAATAGTGCTTTAAAAAGATCTGATCACATTCAGACATGAAATGGAACATCTGAAATGCAAAAAAAAAAAAAAAAAAAAAAAGGAACAAAGAAACTTACCTTCACCACATGCAACACCCGGCTCAAACCAGTTACAAGATCATAAATAAATCAGTGATCTGTCTCTTTATGTTATAGACAGCAGAGAATGCAGCAAGACAGCCATAGTGCACACTTTGCTCAGTTCATCTAGTGTGTGAGTTGCAGCGCCCACTATAACCACTAAAATAGCCACAATAATAAAGCAGCCAATGCAAACAATATGACAAAATCATACCAATAGTGTCATATTTTGTTGAAACTACAACTTTAAAATCTGAATTACTGTATTGATGGAGAATACACAGGAGCCAACAGAACTGGGACTTGTTTCAATGGAGAAGACAAGCTAGTGTGCAAAATTGGCTAATTAATAATAATAATAAAAAATAAAAAAAGTTAAAGTAAAAGCAACATGACTCTCCACAGAGTGTTTGAGAGACTCTAGACTGGGGAAAACTGACTTCTTTCCAAAAATAAGGAATGTTTTCCTCTCTCCCTCTCTCTGCGACACCACAAGAATGCAAGGATACAAAAAACAGAGGAACAACATCCATTTTCTGAAATCTCACAGCATGTGCAATCATGTCTCAACAAGCTCATGTTTGTTTGAGAGCTGCATACGCCAAAACATCCCCGCAACACTAGGAAACAAAATGCAAAATGCAAACGGGGGGTGGGGGACAGTGACCACCCCAAAGCAATATTTGCTACATTGGTTAGTAGATAACCATCTAAACCGCCAGCAGAAAAACACACCAAAGCTTCCATTACAATGTTTGAATAAAACTCAAAAATGTATCAGTACAGAAGATCCATGCATGATTATTTCAATAATGTTGGAAAAAAAAGGGGAAGATTGATTTTGCTGAATTTAACAGACTGATGAAAATGAGGACCAATCAAGTCTTCTCACTCCAAAGTCAATGGAAGCTCTAAGCTTTAGGCTACGTCCACATTAACCGGATACATTTGAAAACAGCGTTTTCACTTTCAAAATGCTGTCCATCCACATTGCACTTTTCAAACATTTTCCAAAACTTGCTCGTCCATGCTAAAACATATGAAACCTCTTAATTCCCTTTACTAAGCATGCAACAAAATCACTGTTTCATTTACGGTCTGAAACACAATAGACCTTATTCACGCTAGCGCCATCTTTGATTTTTAATGGGAATGACAACCAGGCTGTGAGGGATAGACTTAGTCTCTTCAATGGCATGAAAGGTATAAAGCTGTAAAAAGCTCCTAAATCACAACTATGAGACTATCCCTCACAGTCCCGTTGTCATTCCCATAAAAAAATATATAATATAGCGCTAGCGTGAATAAGGTCTATTGTCCTTGTGTTCCGTCTGCCTGACGAAGACCCGAGTGGTTAAAACGTTTTTATAGCAGTGAGCCGTTCTCTCCTTGTTTTATTAATTTTGTCCATTTTTGATCGCGCACCTGCCGTAATGTTTGGAAGTGCGTGCGCATACTACTTCTACTTTTAAGATTGTACAAAGTAACATTAATCTATAACAACGCTATCAAAGTGGACGCCATGGGACTTGTTTGTCTTGTTTTGGTTTGAATGGATCACATGACTGCATCACATTACAACAAATACATCATCAATTTCAGACATGTCTGTTTCCACTGTCCACACTACAAAGTGAAGACACTTGGGAGAGTGTTTTCGAAAAGCTCAGTTTTCGTATTAGTGTGAATGGAAGGCCAAAACATAAAAGAAAAAAAATATTTTCTTAGTGTGGACATGGCCTTAAGACTTGTGCTGATTTCTCACTAAACTCGAAGTTACGTAGTCATTTGGTGCAGATGTTCGAATATTTGAGCTGTCAAAAATGACAATTGATAGCCGATGCCAAGGAGAATCCTAGCTAAATGTTTTACAATAAAATACAATACTAATGAATGGTAAAAGGCAACAGAAAGCACTATAAAAGTAGTTTATTACTTTCGCATTTATTCAAAGTTTTCTGAAGCCAAACGATAACTTGTTTGCGAAAGGAACAGACAGAATTAAACAGAATTTAAGTCAATATTTGCTGAAAAGCATCCCCTCAAGTTTTGCAGTCTCATTCATGTTAGGAAGCATTCAATTATTGCGCACAAAGATGCGATGCACCCGTTGACGTCAATCAGATCTTGGTCTCAAAGTGATTTTGGTTGATCTAAAACTCTCTCAGGACAGACTGTAAAGCCACCCGCCACCACTAGCAAGCAAAATGGTCAGTCCTAAACCAGCACAAGCCTACCAGACCCCGTGTGAGGATGGATTAGTGTCGAGCAGAGGACAGACTTCCCCAGACCAGTGTCAGACGTGAACAGAGCGAACAGACACGGTTTAGGGTTGGCTTACTTTGGGGAACTCCAGACAGGTTTATCTGAAACCCTGGTGGTGAGAAGAACAATGAACACACTTCACTCATCAATACACAAACATGGTTTAATTTGGAAAACAACTTCCTTTATCTAAAACTATTCACAGCCTCTGTTCAAAGCCAATGTTAATTCTGTTACCTGTTATTATGTGTTATCTAGCACACTAATGTGAATGTGTGTTAGTCAACATGGAACAGCAATGACAACTTATTTTACTTCCATAAAGTGACACATTTGGGTGTTTCTTCAACCTCGGGCACTAAGCAGCACTGTGGATTTGTCCACTAACAATATACAACAGTGTATCTACATGCATCACAGAAGATTAACGTAATTTTTTGTCTGAAATTCATGAAAGTTCCCACCACAGTCATTTCCAGCAAATCTCAAATTCTGTATTGTGTTTAATAGAATTCTCTGATGGAAATTACATTTTTACTGTTTTTTTTTTCCTGTTTTTTTTATAAAACTTCTTTGACTTGCTTCTTTAACTTTAGCCTATGTTCTACATCTAAACAAACAAATGCGTGTTGCTAAAAACTTAAACAGTTCGGCTTTCTCAGACTATATGAAGTTGCTAACATTAGCTGCCTTACTAACAATTAGGCTACACCAGTCACCGTGGTCTGGACACCGGATTGCAAGACTTTATTAATAAACAAATAGATGTTTTACTTTTGTTAAAATTAATTAGATGTCATCATCTCTGGCATGGATGACAAGACAATAAATTTACTAGTTGATAGCCTAGTCTTTCTCACTTTAATGAAAATATAAAAAATGGTCCATTCAGACTTTTACATTTTCTCACACGACCCCCATACTTGGGTGTACGAATGTAAAGAAATATAAAAATATATAATTTGAACGTAAAAATATTCAAACAAATACTGGACTGCTTTCATTATGCTTCAAAACGAACAGATGATCTTTTAACATTCATATCCAAGTGCACTTGATTGATAAACTCTATAAAATATTTTTTTTGTAATTAACATTTTTTTATTTAATCATACAATAACAATGAAATGCAAAACATTATATATATATATATATATATATATATATATATATATATAATAAAAACAACATTTAAACCCCACAAACCCCCCTCCCCGCCCCCCCAAAAAACAACCCTGTGGTCAAACATAAGTAAATATATAGAAATAAAAATCAAACAGACACACATATATACATATAAAAAAAAAAAAAAAAAAAATATATATATATATATATACATACATACATACATACATACATATAAAAACATACATACATACACATATATATATCTTTTTTTATATATATATGTATATATGTGTGTATGTTTGATTTTTATTTCTATATATTTACTTATGGTGGGGTGTGGAGAGAGTAGTGTAATATAGTTAGTATGATTATTATGACAATATGTCTGACAACACCTTGACACGCCTCACCGCTTCTGGCACACTGTAATGTGGAGTGACGAGACCAAAATAGAGCTTTATGGTCACAACCATAAGCGCTATGTTTGGAGAGGGGTCAACAAGTATTGTGCTCCTTGAAACAACCACACCATCTTTTTCCAGAGCAGCCTGTATTTCTCCTGAGGTTACCTGTGGGTTTTTCTTTGTATCCCAAACAATTCTTCTGGCAGTTGTGGTTGAAATCTTTCTTGGTTTACCTGACCTTGGCTTGGTATCAAGAGATCCCCGAATTTTTCACTTTTTAATAAGTGATTGAACAGTACTGACTGGCATTTTCAAGGCTTTGGATATCTTTTGATATCCTTTTCCATCTTTATAAAGTTCCATTACCTTGTTACGCAGGTCTTTTGACAGTTCTTTTCTGCTCCCCAAGGCTCAGTATTTAGCCTGCTCGGTGCATCCATGCGAGAGCTAACAAACTCATTGACTATTTATACACAGACACTAATTGCAATTTAAAAAGCCACAGGTGTGGGAAATTAAACTTTAATTGCCATTTAAACCTGTGTGTGTCATCTTGTGTGTCTGTAACAAGGCCAAACATTCAAGGGTATGTAAACTTTTGATCAGGGCCATTTGGGTGATTTCTGTTATCATTATGATTTAAAAAGGAGACAAACAACTATGTGATAATAAATGGCATCATATGATCACCATTCTTAAAAAAAAGTTTTTTTGCATGATCAGTCATATTTTCAAAATCAATGCCAAAATTTCACAATTTCTGCCAGGGTATGCAAACTTTTGAGCACAACTGTACATACATACATACACACATAATAATCATACTAACTATATTACACTACTCTCTCCCCACCCCACCCGAGAGCACTCCAAAAACTCAAAATACCTGCCCCATTTCCGTATAAACATATCCAAGCCACCCCGTCTTCCCGATGACACCTCCTCATAAGCTGCCACCCTCCCCACCTCTGTGCACCACTCCGGATATGGGGGTGCACCAGCTGACCTCCAACCCCTCAAAATAACCTGCCTGACGATCATCACACAGGTCAGAACCCAGTTCTCTATATGGCCATCCCCCACATCGATGACCGCCCCATCGCCCACAACACAAAGTCTGGGGCAAAACGAAACCCGAGTGCCAACCTCGTCGCACACAAAATTCTGAACCTTCGACCAGAATTTCTGGATCTCAACACACCACCAAAACCCATGAGCCATGTCTCCATCCTCCAACTGGCATCTCCAGCAGGTGGGTGTGTCTTTAAGACCAAGCCTATACAGTCTAGAGGGGGTCCAATAAAATCTATGCTAAATTTTGAATTGTATAAGATGCACCCTTGCATCTCTAGATGCAGACTTAATGTTTTTAAGAATCTTAGCCCACACTCCTTGCTCCAATGCCAAGTTGAAATCTTTCTCCCAAACTCTCGAGAGAAGTTAAGGCTCCGTCCCCCAGACTCTGAATTAACAGGGAGTAATACACTGATGCCTCATGGCCTTTTCTAAAAGCCGCAATCACCTCTCCCAAAGCATCTGCTTCCTTAGGGGGGTGTGTGCTACTCCCAAAAATAGTACAAAGCAGGTGGTGCAGTTGTAAATACCTATAAAACTGAGGTCTGGGGATCCCAAAATGTTGGACCAAGTTTTCAAACGATCTCAAGACTCCACTTTCATATAGGTCACCAAATGTAGCAACCCCCCTCACAATCCACTCTGGCCAGCAGAAAGGGGACTTGCCAATACACAATCTTGGGTTCTGCCATATGCTCGAGGCAAGATTTAAATAAGTGTCCGATTTAAACAATCTGGACACTTTAGTCCATACCGAGTGTAAATGCGAAATAACGGGGTGTAACTTAACTTTTCCGATTAGTTTGATAGAGATGCTTTGTAATGGCGAAATAGGGGCAAGAATTGCCTGTTCAATAACAAACCAGGGAGGGGCTCTCTCAGGTGGAAGTGACCAATGAGCCAAATGTCTGAGACTGAACGCATAGTAATAAAACAAAATCTTGGGTAGGCCTAGCCCACCTTTGTCTATCGGCCTTTGTAACTTAATAAAATGCAATCTGGGATGTTTACCATTCCAAATGAAGGACTTCGCAATTCTATCAAATTGCTTGAAATAAGAGAGTGGGACATCTACAGGGAGAGATTGTAGCAGGTAGTTAAATTTTGGAATACAATTCATTTTAGTAACATTAACCTTCCCAATCATCGATAAATGTAATGAAGCCCACCTGCCCACATCGCTCGAAAAACTTTTTATTAAAGGGTCAAAATTAACACTAACTAAATCAGACAAATTTGCTGGGAATAAAATCCCCAAATACTTAATGCCCTGTTTGGTCCACTGGAAGGCGCCCGGCTGGAAAGCACACTGTCAGAGCCAAAGCTTCGGATTTAGACCAATTGACTTTGTATCCTGAGAACTTGGAAAAAGAATTAATAATTCTGTGGAGGCACAGCATAGATCTAGTAGGTTCAAAGACAAATAATAAAATATAATCTGCGTAAAACAGAAGCTTATGTGCCACACCTCCCGCAACCATCCCTGGAAAATCATCCTCCTTTCTTATTGCAGCTGCTAATGGTTCCAGGACAAGACAGAAAAATAATGGGGAAAGAGGGCAATCCTGCCAAGTGCCCCTTTCCAGAGTAAAATAATTTGAAATTAATCCATTTGTTTGTACCGCTGCTACAGGATGTCTATAAAGTAACTTAATCCAACCAATAAATGTACTCCCGATCCCATACATTTCCAAAATCTTAAAAAGATAATCCCATTCTACAATATCAAACGCCTTTTTGGCATCAAGTGAGATGGCAGTGACCGGAGACTGATCATTCACTACTGACCACATTGTATTGATGAGACACCTGATGTTATCAGAAGAGCTATGGCCCCAAATAAACCTCACCTGATATATGTATAAGAGATGTCATAACTTTACTTAATCAGTTAGGCAACATTTTTGACAACATTTTTACATCTAGTTGGATCGGGGAGATTGGACGGTAACTTTTACACATGCTTGGATCTTTGTCCTTTTTAAGAATCAGACTGATCCAGGCTTGTGTCATGGTTGGAGGAAGCTTTCCGTCCTTTAACGATTCAGTATAAACTTCTAACAAAAGTGGAGCCAGTTCTGTAGCACAGGATCTAAAAAATTCTGCGGCAAAACCATCTGGCCCCGGAGTAGGTAGGGACTTTATTACCTCGTCAAGCTCCTCCAAGGTTATCTCAGAATCAAGAGTGTTTTTTTGCTCAGTCTTCAGTTTAGGAAGATCTAATGGTTCCACAAAGTTTCTAATATCTTCATCAGTAGATGAAGACGTGGAACTATAAAGATCAAGATAGAACTCTTTAAAGGCATTATTAATATCAATGGCTGAGGTAAAAATTTCACCACCAGCAGATTTCACTGAGGGAATGATAGAAAGAGACTCTCTCTGCTTTATATATCTAGCCAAAAGCTTCCCTGCTTTGTCCCCCGACTCAAAGTATGACTGTCATGCCCTGAATAACCAAAACTCAATTTTCTGCGATAAAATAGTATTATATCTATATTTCAATTGGGTCAATTCTCTGAGGCCATCAGCTGACATACGGTGCTTCAGCTCAGCCTCTGCACTTTTAATATTTCCTTCCAACTCCACGAGTTCTCGTGCTTTGTATTTTTTGATGAATGAGGCATACTGTATGATCTGACCCCTAAGAACCGCCTTAAGTGCCTCCCAAGCCATACCGAGGATACCGAGGACCAGTTGGTCTCCATATAAATATTGATTTCAGTCTTTAACATTTGTTGGAAATCAGGATTTTGCAAAAGGGATACATTAAGGCAGCAACTATATGATTTATTATTCTCTATATGTGGCAACACCTCTAAACTCACCAGAGCGTGATCTGAGACTAAAATGTTTCCAACTGAGCAATCAACAACAGATGAAATGAGGGATTTGGATATAAAATATAAAAATCTATTTAAGAATAAATCTTATGGACTGATGAAAAAAATGTATAGTCTCCACCAGATGGGTTCAAAAGTCTCCAAATATCTGTAAGACCAAGATTTTTACACATCCTGTGACACGTCAATGTTGCTCTAGGGGGCTTACACACTTTTGCTTCACAGTGATCAAGGACTGAGTCCATCAAAAGATTAAAGTCTCCACCCAATATTATATCATGAGGGGTGCCAGCAGCTTGCAACATCCCTTCAAGATCTATAAAAAAAAGCCCTGATCATCAGTGTTAGGTGTGTAAATATTAGCCAAAATCAGACTTTGCCCCTGAATTTCTGCTAAAACAATAATGACTCTTCCTAATTTATCATTAAACTGTTTTAGACATTTGAATTGTAAATGTTTATTTACCAATATAATGACTCCCTTGCTCTTACTTGAGCGAACACTAAAGAAAACATGTCCACCCCTTATCTTCACAAATTTTTCAGCTTCCTTGAAGAAACACTATATCATATTTCTTACGTTTAAGAAAAGAAATAACCTTCCTTCTTTTTATGGGGTGCCCCAACCCATTCACATTCCATGTGGAGAGAGATAGTACACTCATATTAACATTTTACATTTTGATATAATAGAAAAATAAATTGTGTGCCAAAGACAAAATTATGAAGACCACATTTCAACATTAATGCAACAATAAAACCCTGAACTTCCCCTCGAACAAAACAAACAGAAAAAAGAAAAACATGCGCATTAACCCCGCGCACGACAGCACCAACCAGCGTCAATCCCTTTAAACACAAAGAGTCCACGTACGCCTACGAGAGCCCCCGCGACAACTTTGCCATCAGATTGCTCAATTTTGTCTCACATATTTGTTAGGCAAAATTACATAATATCCAATATTTTGTACACAAAGAACGTGTAGACTCATTCACAGAACTGTCTCGAAGGTGTGTTCCTTCACAAAACAAATTCCAGCCGATACAAAGCCGTTCAGTTTCCTCAGTCAGACAAATGAATCTTCAGTGAGCTAGCTGATGAGTGCAGCAGATGACATAATCATTCCAATGTCCCACGAAAATACTCCACAAATCATACTCCAGCCAACAGGAGGCATAAGCACAAGGAACTGACAGATTCATCCATAACTGTCCCGAAGTAGTGTTATTTAACAAAACAATCTCCAACCGCTAGGCGGAACCAGAACAAAAGGAAACGAAACACGCATCCCAGTTCCTCGGATGGTCAAGAGTCAATTTACTCGGAGGCCACATAAAAGTATATCCCATGATTTACACAGTCCGCCAACTTTATAAAAGACATCCTTAGTGTGGGCATGTAGATATGTTGCGGTCATCCGTAGTGTCTATTCTCAATTTCATTGTAAAAGTGATCTTCCGTCAACGCAAAAGTTTCTTTAAGGAAAAGTGTTAATCCACAAAACAAAACAAACTCCAACCACTCGGCGGAGCCAACGCAAAAAGAAACAAAAATGGCACCCAGCTTCCTCCGAAAGCCAGAGTATGTACAGTGAGTCAATCCACTCACAAGAAAAACACCCAATGATTACTCACCCATTGTTTCAATAAAAGACATTGCCTGATTGGGACATGTAAATACTTTGCTGCCGTCCTTGGTGTTTAATCTCAGTCTGGCCGGAAACATCAGAGCAAAAGTGATCTTCCGCTGATGTAAGAGCTTCTTGCATTCCTTAAACCGATTGCGTTTCTCTCGTCGAGTTAGCAAAGTCCGGGAACAAGAAAATATTGTAATTCTTCTAAGAAAGCTTTCCTTTGCTCCTCGTCTGGCGCAACATGAGATCTTTATCAGATGATCTCAAAAATTTGGCCATATAACAATATAATGTTTTTGTTTTCTTTTACATTTTACAAAGAAATGCACTAAATTAGCACCAATTCAAGTAACATTACATTTTTCCCAAAGTCTAAGTGGGAGGTTGACTAATTGAAAGAACTAGTCCATATATAGGTTGCATATTCATTACAGTGGACATTAAATCTCTTAAACTTTCATCCTTCACAATATCAATCGGTCGGCAGACTGTGGCTATCTGCTTTGTTACAGCAATCATGAAGCCTTGTTCATGATTCGCATCAGGGCATCAATGCCAGTGTCAATCGCGCTTTGAACTCCACATGAAAAGCGCTTGCAGACATGTCTTATTCTGCCTTTTGGTGATAGTTAAGACTTGACATGCTTCTGTGGTAAACAAAATGCACATTACATATTAGGACTGCACCTAACGATAATTTTTTTATCGATTAATCTAATGATTATTTTTCCAATTAGTCGATTAATCTAACGACTAATCTGCAGATTATTCTAAAGATTTTTATAATTATTACTTGATTAATATAACTACTAATGAACCCAAAATAACAAAATAAACTTGTCTCAATATTTCAATATTTTATTAAATCATCTTCTCTTAAACACAAACAAATGTACAAGAAACAAACTGTGCACTGCAGTTTTAACTGGTAATCTCCATTTTACAGTCTAACATAAAATCTCTCCAAAATAAAAGTAAGAACTTGTTCAATTCAAGTAAAAGGAAAGTGCAATCTACATTTAGCAATCCAACAACAAAATAAATTAAACAAATGTAAAATTCAAGTCACTTTCAGGAGGAAAGAGGATTTTGGTTTTCCAAAAAGAGGACACCTTTTTTTTCGCCGGGGGGGGGGGGGGGATAATAGGGTTCAAAACAGCAACTATGAATGCAAACTTTAATACAGTGAAAGAGACACTCTATTAGCATAACAGAAATATATGGACATTTTTATTTATTTATAAAACTCTTTTGAATGTCCATATACTAAAATAAAATATTGATGCCAATATTGGTACCTTCATTTACTATTACTATTATTTTGAATGGCCATGGAAAATGAAGCAAAGTAATAACAAATTTACCTGGTTGCAAAAAGTAGTCCGTTAATTTACCTGATGAACTTTCACCTTTTGCTGACACTTTATGCTTCGTAGAGCTAATGTGTGCTTCTAAATCACTTGCACCTTTATTAGCAACTGACACATAAGTGCCAGCTTTACATGTCATACATTCTGCTTCCCACGGATCTCGACCTGGACGAAAGCATGGGAATTTTGTGCAAATCTTCTGTAAATCTGCACTTTCGTTTGGGCATTGTTTCCACTCAGCTGTCATTTGCTGCTACTGACAAGCAACTGTTTGATGCCGAACACAGCAGCGCTTCGCTTGTTCGCGGAGAGATTGACAGGCAGGAATTTGGCCAATAGTTGCTGTAAGCCTCTTATAATTGACCAACTGGTGTGCGAGAAGGCGGGACTTACAAAGAGGGGTTAAAGCAATGCAAATATGCGCGCCACACAAAGTATTAGACCAGATGCACATCACAAGGCAACTAAAGCCGAATCCCGGACATTTTCGCAAATTTAGAAATCCCTGCCGGACACTTTTTTAAGGTCTGAAAAAGAGGACATGTCCGGGAAGAAGAGGACGTATGGTTACCCTACGTTAGCAGCGGTGCAGAAATAACTTTTAACATGGGGGCGATGAGGAAACATTTAGAAAATCAATTTAAAGTGACTAATACTAACAGAAACATGTGTTGTAACACTAATATGTCATGCTTGGGTGGGGATAAAAAGTAAACAGGACTTACGGTGCTGCCTTGCTGCCGTCTTGACAAAACGCTCCGGGATGCTTTCGCTTCAAGTGTTCGTTCCTGGCGGTTGTACTGCTGTGATAAGCCATTTCCAATTTGCATAGCTTACACAGCACCACATTGTTGGGTCTCTGGCTAAAATACTCCCATGCTTTAGATGACCGAGGGGCGAGTTTTTTTTAGCTGCAGCTTGTTCTTCAGGGGAATCCATGCTTAAACTGGGCGCTGCCATTTGAATTACTCCATTGCGACGCGCCGACGCACGTTATGCAAATCGACGAATTTCTGTAATGACGTCGATTACGTCGATGAATCGTCCCAGCCCAATTACATAGGCTGAAAAATACTTGATTTCTATCACAAGTCTTATCTGGGCCTGTTTTGTATAACAAATAGCATTAAGAGCTCCTTTCCCATCACTTTATCATTAACACAGAACTGCAGGGAATCACTGTTGTATGTGTTTGTTTTGTGTGCATTAGTGTAATGACTCCGGACACATCGACACATTGCAAAGTTTCCGCCCTTCCAACCAGAGTTGCTGGATTTTACTGTATTATTGTTAAAATGTGTTAATCAAGATTAAGAAAAATTAACGAGTCAAACTTTTTTAATTAATCGCATGCGTTAACACAATAATTTTGACAGCGCTAATTAATATGCAATAACCATGTCCTAGCCTATCAACAGGACAGCGTTCCACAAATAATGAAAACATATTAGTAGTGCATTCAGCTAAATCTCTCAAAATATCATTGTACCAGTTTATTACAAACATGAAAATGTTTATTTCAATTTGTTAATAGAAATGTAATTAATTCATAAAGTTATAAGATGTGCTACCAGGAAGCGTCACAGTTTGACACGGACATCAGACCAACGTTTTTCAGCTAAGTAACGCAAGTGAACAAAGCTGAAGAATCGTTCAGAACTGTGCTCAACATAACCAACTCTCCATAATACAGTACCCGTTCAACTCCCAATATTCAGGAAAACACAACCAGATGTTGCCTCACACAAAACTGAACCTTGCTCGCTCAAACTAAACCTTTGTGCCGGGATGTGCATCAGTGAACTGGCAAACATGGAAAATATGTTGACATGCAGAGGAACATCACATACAGCAGTCAACAAACCAGCAGAACATAAAATAATAAAAACCACCAGACTAAGAAATGAAGAAGAGAAAATAAATATGAAACTATGAGGGCAGCTGGAGGGGAACAAACTGCAGTTCTGAGGAAATAAATTTGCAGAGTCTCACCATGGTCCAGCATCAGGGAGAATTGTGGGTAAGTGGAAGGAGATAAAGGGAGAAAAAATAACATGAGGAATTATTCTGTTAAAAATGAAATAGAGTTGTCATATAAGAATCCGTCCAGTTGGGGTATAGGGAATTCAGACCATAAAATAATAAAATATATGTTGAAAAATCATGTTAGCTTATTTCATGACAGACAACAATTAGAAATAAGTTTCATAACACAGAATCAAAGAGAACATGATATAGGAACAATAAATGTGTCATTTCTGAAGCAACAGGTTTATAAAACATAAGCTTTGCCAGAAACCTAAACCAGCTGTCTTACTGCCCATCTAAACAGGCAGTATTTGATATGAAGGTACCTCAGAAGGAAACTGGTTTCACACAGACTTCCAAGGCAGACTAACATAATGACTAATGATCTAGAACAAATTCAAGGGATCTTAACAAAAACCAAAACCAAGCATATATTTTATGGAATATAATGCTTATTTCAAGATAAATTGTGAAAAAGATTTGTCTAGATGCCTGTAGGCAGCATTTTTCAGTTTTCCGACATAGCCATTGTTGTGACTGACTTCACAAAACCTTGTGTTACAGCTAAACATGATATTCTGCACTAATATATAAATCTATATATATATATATATATATTAGCCTATTTTTAAAATTTACACATTTCAATTTCATTACAAATTTCCATTCAATTAAACTGAGTACTCTTGAACAAAATAGAATAAAATGTAAATATATTTACGTTTTATTAATTTTATTTTGTTCAACATCACTCAATTCAATTTGATGGAAATTTGTTATGAAAGTGTAGGTGATTTTTTTTAAGTATAGTTCTACATAAAAATAAATCGGTATACACGTGAAATGAATCTCATGAAAAGCACATCTGGGTCATATTTGATATCATAATATAATATCATATAACAAATATAATATAATGCACAATGAAAATTAAGCTTATTTTCAGACCATTATGTTTTTTCATTGTAATATTATTTTAGAAAATATTAAGCACATTTTCCATATTACAGTACAAGTATCACTATTAAACAATGATCTTTAATTAATATAAGTTTAAACTAAAGGCAGTACAACAAAGTCTACCATGATGTTCAAATACTTTGATTTAAATATTATTTGATTATTTTACTCACATTATGGTACCGAGAATTGGGGAGGAAAATGTGCTAAATTGTCATGAAAATAATGTAACAATGCAAAATAATTATAAAACTAATAATAATGGTCCCATAAAAAGGCTTCTTTAGACAAAAAAATTGAATGTCTTATTATTATTATTATTATTATTATTATTATTTTAATTTGCAATGAAATATGACCCGCAAGTTTCATGAGATTCACCGAAACACACATGGTTTAAGAAGGAGGAATCCTTCTGAGGTTCATTAATGAATTAGTCTACATTTAAACCAACACATGATAACTAGTCCTAACCATTGAAAGAAATGTTTGTAACTACCTGAATCACTCTGACACCTCCAGCATGAGTTCATCTCTGAAAACAAAAAATGAAACGGGCTGCTTTGTACAGAATACTCACACTTACTGTATATGAAATAACTGAGGTTTACTTAGTGGATTTTAGACCAATCCTGAGCTGTAACTGTATATTATTAGATTTATCAGAAAGCAGTGCACATTGAACGAAAAATCTGGACCTTTAGCTAGCATCAAACCGAACAAAATGAGAATAATCCTCATTTCTGAGCCCTTCTGCAATGCATTGATTAAAAGACAGTACATTCATTAATCAAGTAATGGCTTGACTACGGTAAGTCTACTATGTCCACTTTTATAGCAGGTTCAGTCCTCTTGAAATAACATGAAATTGAATGTCCCTTGAGGGGTCCGAACCTACTTTCTTTTACAAGCCCAAATAACACATCACCATGTTGGGTAAGTTACTCAAAAAAAGTCATTAATTACTAACTACTAATTACATCTTCTACAGCGTAATTACATTACTGTACTAATTACTCTGTCTGAAAATTAATTGCATTACTTATTACTAATTACTTTCTAAAACCCTTATCAGCCTCAACCAGATGAAAAATACAAGGATAGACATGAAACTGTTCATTTAACTCTTTCAAATAAATCATATAAAATCAAATAAATTATTCATGAACTGGCCAAAGAATTTAAGGGGGAGGCATTAAATTAGAAAAGATAAATTTTAACATTAGACGTTAAATGTTGATTTTAAATTCACTAGTTTTATATAGAATTGTTTTATAGTCTATGTAGTATTTGACACAATTACATCAGAAGTAACTGTAATTAAAGGTGCTATATGTAATATTGACAACAAGCATTTGAAATGGGTACTGCAGTCCAAATTCAAAATATTGGAGAGTTGTCTGCCCCGCCCCAGATTCGAAGCTCATGCGGGTTGCCAGAATGAGGACCGAGCGAAACTGAAAATGTCAAGCAACGAGCTTTACACTGTAAGGTGATCAGCTAATGTATACGTTTGCAATGTTTTTATTGTTTGGAAATTATAAACCAGCTCGTGTGGATTTTTTCGTGATCCAGTTCATTTGCTGGCTTCCATGGCTGCAGCATGCAGTGTTGTTTGCCTGCAAACTTGTTCGCCTGCAAACTTGTTCAAATCTGGCAACTCGGCGGTGTCAAAATACTATTGGTGAGTGGATCAGTAGGCGGGATCACACAGGCCAAAACATAAACAGAAATTCTGGCCCAGAATGGAAACTTCAAAGAAGAATATACTGGCTATTGCATTGTTATCGGGAAGCCAGTATTTCAACTTAGCATGTTTCCTAATTTCTTTAATGACATATTATGGTCATTTTATGATTTAGTACAGTAAAAATATGACATATAGCACCTTTAAATTACTGAAAAGATTAAGAGTAATCCCTTCATTGAAAAAGTAATTTAATTACAGTAATGAATTACTTAGTAATGCATTACATCCAACACTGCACATCACCACCAAAATAACCAAATACCTTCAAATAAAAATCAAACAAAATTAACATTTAACTCAGACCCACATTTATATGAATTTGAAACTAAATATATCCCATACACACTCACATAAACGCACTATGATCGCTGGTTAAGACCCTAAAACTAACCCACTCAATAATAAATGCACCATATCGCAGATAATGTCCTAAATGTTCAGTGGTTCACAAATGATTTAAACAACACATTAATCTTTCTATTAAAATACACAAATGTGTCTTAAGCTCATATTAGCATTGGCGTTCTGCTAGCCAGTTAGCCATCAAGCTAATGTATGTCAACAAACTCCAATGACAAGCAAAATAAAAAAAAAAAAACCTAACGGAAATATTACATATGTTAATATAATGCTCGAAAAGATATGGACACACGAAATATACATTTTTATGTAATGCATCAAATAAATAATGGAATAAGAAAGCTAAATAATGACGGGCCTGTCACTGTTTGGCTAAAGCGGTTAGCAAAACACTGTCACTACAAATAAATAGGACAATTTATGAAGCATTTGAAAGGAGTGATTCATTTTAATAAACTCAGAGCATGTAAATACAGTTGTATTTAGTCGTAGATCAGCACTAAAGGAGATATTTAGTGTTAACTCACTGAAACACTGTGTTTGTGCCTGAAACACAGACAACCTTTTACATCTGTAAATAATATGGCATTATTATTTCAACAGAAATGCGCAATAAAGTGCTCATGCACCATGCAAGCGTAAACCATTGGCTTAGATAAAGCTTTAGCATTGATCATACAGTGATCTACGGTGTATTTCTGTCTTTCCGGCTGACCTGATGTATTAAAATCCGCATTAGACCACATCAGAGTGGATAATAATTGTGGTCTTGGTGTGTTCTCACCTTGCATGCTGCTCATGGTGCTAATGTGTTGACTTTGGGTCGGGTGGTGCTGTGGGGTGTTGTTGCTGCTGAGGTTTGAGGCTGATGTTGAGTTACTGCTGGAAGTCGCCATTTGGGTTTGAGTTCCAGCAGCAAGTGAAGGGCTGCAATGCAGAGAAAGAGAGGGAGAGAGACTACAGCAATCTACAGCGCGCTCGCTCTCTCTCTCTCTCTCTCTCTCTCTCTCTCTCTCTCTCTCTCTCGTTCTACTGTGCTCTATTGTCATTTTGTCATTTATTAAATATTTGTACACATTTTCATATTATATGTATATTTTTATATTTAGATTACATTTTCTGCATATAATAATGGTGGTAATACCATGGTATAATTTGAAGAACCCTAGAATAGCATGTCAGTACCATGGTAAATTACATGGTAATCATTCAGTACCATGGTATATCTGAAAATGACCATTTTCACCACCTTTACTTTTTATAAGGGATGCAGGCACACTATGGCAAGCCGAATTGACTTTTATTCATTCGCAGGATATGAATTGTTGATATAAAAAAATTATATTTTCACTAGTTAATTAGCATTTTAACTAGTGAAAATTGAATTTTTGATATCAGTAATTCGGTTTTCACCAGTGACCATTTTAATTTCTGATATCTGTAATGTAAATGTTGCTAAGAAAGTCTTTTTAGATATCATTAATTACACTCCAAATTATTGATATCTGAAATTCATTTCCAGATATCAGAAATCCCAACAGTAACATGTTGAAATACATTTACAGATATCAAGAATTAACATTTTAACTAGTGAAATTTAATTTCTTGATATCAGGAATTGATATTTTTACTAGTAACAATGTAATTGTTGAATCAAAAATTATATTGTTACTAGGAAGAAGTACATTCTTGATACCAAGAATTAGCATTTTAACTAGTGAAAATTGAATTGTTGATATCTGTAATTACCTTTGCATATACTTTTAATCTTTTAATCACATGTAGGATACGAATTGTTGATATCAACAATTACATTTTCACTAGTTAAAATGCTAATACTTGATGTCAGGAATGTATTTTCTACTAGTGGAAATGCAAATTGTTGATATCAGTAATTTCATTTCCACTAGTAAAAACATGAATTCTTGATATCAACAATGACGTCATCACTCACGGAAATACATTCTTTATATCAAAAATGTGATTTCAACTAGTAAAAACTATAAATTCTTGTTATCTGTAACTGAATTCTTACGTGTTAAAAAGGACGTAATTTTTACTTATTAAAATAGTCATTTCAGATATCATAAATTCCTTTTTGAATATGTGCATAATAATGAGGAGTACTTAAGAGTCTTACGTACCTTATGAATATTAAAAAAAGAAAGGTATAGAACCTCGCAGGGGATACACAAGGGGAAAAGAGAACCGCTAATTCATCTCCACAATCCGTTTCCTCTGTCGTTTAAAACCCACACTTTAATTTTTTATATCAACACAAGGTGTGTATTAATTTTATATTTAATAACATTGTATGATTTTGTAATGTGTATCGAGATATGTTCATCTGCAGAGCCGCAGAGCCACAGCCGTCTCTGGACCGATGTGGTGTTAGTAGATTAGCGCCATATATCATTTAGTGTAATTTCTTACATTTGTTTGCTTATTTAGATTTAAAATGTGCTGTTTTTACAACAATTTCGATTTGATTACTATCTAAAACATTTAAGTGTGGCCTTTTCAACACTTTTAAATGAGTTTCCATGTGTTAACATTAGTTAATGCAGTAGGTTTCATGAATTAACAAAGAACATTTTTAACACCATATATTAATCTGTTAATAACAATGTATAAAACATTGTTCTTTTTCAATTTATAGTTTATGAACTAATGTTAACATTTACAACTTCTAATTTTAAAAATAAATATATTAGTAAATATTGAAGTTAACATCAACCAAGATTAACAAATGCTGTAAAAGTATTGCTCATTGTTTTTCAAGTTAACAAATGTAGTTAACTAACAAATTTGACTATGTTATGTGTGATCATTTGATTTCCTTCCTGTTCATAAAGCTATAAAGTGTACTTAAAAAAAGACACAAAGAATGGGCATTTAATGTCATATGTATTAAATCATATCAAATTCAAAATAAAGATTCAATTACAAAGCCTAACAAAACATGTACATTGCAAAAAACAAAAACAAAAGAATCTTCTAAGCTTCTAGAAGAATAATGAGAAATACATGTATGTAGATCCAGTAGTTAGCAGATAAAAACTTATCTTAATAAAGTAATTGTTTACCAAAAATGCTAGATTAAATAAAACTTTACATAGACAACAACTTACCGTGCTCTCTGACATGACTGTTCTGTCATTAGCTCCTCCCATAACATCAGTCCGGAGACTGTGAGCCTGAAACTGCTGTGACTTAAAGACGATTTATATTTCTGCGTCACACCTACAGCTCTGCGGCTCAGCAGATGGATACTATTGTGTCTAATGTATCTGTGTGCTGTTGATAAATGTATGAAAACGTGTTCCATCGCTTTGCATAAAATCGTAGGCTAAATTAATGTTTGAGTATTTGGAATAAGAAGGAGTAGATATACAAATCTAACAAACAAGTTACTTGATTGAACTTACCTGGTGTGTGCCTGTGTGTGCAAAGAAGCCATGAAAATAATAGTTTTCCCTTTTTACTTTTTACTTAACAGTTGAGACATGTTGTTTGTAGACTACAGCTCAGCATTCAACACCATAGTGCCCTCCAAGCTTGATGAGAAACTCCGGGCTCTGGGCTTAAACAGCTCGCTGTGCAGCTGGATCCTGGACTTCCTGTCAGGCAGACGCCAGGTGGTTAGAATAGGCAGCAACATCTCCTCATCACTGACCCTTAACACTGGAGCCCCACAGGGCTGTGTTCTCAGTCCACTTTTGTATTCCTTGTACACACATGACTGTGTGGCAACACATAGCTCCAATGCCATCATTAAGTTTGCTGATGACACGACGGTGGTAGTTCTGATCACTGACAATGATGAAACAGCCTACAGAGAGGAGGTGCACACTCTGACACACTGGTGTCAGGAGCACAACCTCTCCCTCAATGTCAGTAAGACAAAGGAGCTTGTGGTGGACTTCAGGAGAAAAGACAGAGAACACAGTCCCATCACCATCAATGGAGCACCAGTGGAGAGAGTCAGCAGCTTCAAGTTCCTGAGTGTCCACATCACTGAGGAGCTCACATGGTCCATCCGCACTGAAGTTGGAAGTTGTAAAGAAGGCTCATCAACGCCTCTTCTTCCTGAGACGGCTGAGGAAGTTTGGAATGAACCATCACATCCTCACACGGTTCTACACCTGCACTGTAGAGAACATCCTGACTGGCTGCATCTCCGCCTGGTACGGCAATAGCACCGCCCACAACCGCAAAGCACTGCAAAGGGTGGTGCAAACTGCCAGACACATCATCGGAGGTGAGCTTCCCTCCCTCCAGGACATATATACCAGGCGGTGTGTGAAAAAAGCTTGGAGGATCATCATAGACTCCAGCCACCCGAGCCATGGGCTGTTCTCACTGCTACCATCAGGCAGGCGGTATCGCAGCATCAGGACCCGCACCAGCCGACTCCATGATAGCTTCTTCCCCCAAGCAATCAGACTTTTGAACTCTTGATCTCCCACGATCAAAATACATCAGTACTGCACTTTATTACTCTTACTCTTATATCTCACACCGGACTGTCATAAATTATATTATTATTATATTATATTCTCTCTTAACAACTTACTATCAACCGACAGCCTGAATGTCAATACAGTACAACACAACCTACTGTACATTCTATATATATATATTTTATTTTTTATTTTTATTGAATAATGTGTATCTATATAGTGTGTATTGTATACTGTACAGTGTATGTTATTATTTGTATATTGTTGAGTGTAATTATGTGTATAACAGATGTTTAAATTGTGTTGTGTTAATTTGATGTTATTGTAAATTGGTATATGTCTCATCACTGTCACGACTGCTATGTTGCTCAGAACTGCACCCAAGAATTTCACACACCATTGCACTTGTGTATATGGCTGTGTGACAATAAAAGTGATTTGATTTGATTCATTTGATTTTGAGAAAATAAATTGGCTAAATCTTTTGACTTTTTTAATTTATTGTTTTATGCACTTTAGTTAAAATGGAATGCACTAATTTAACAGCCAGGAATGTTCTTTTCAATAATAACGTGGTGCTGTCGGGTTTATGTGTGTAGTAGTGCCATCTTGTTGACTTAATCAACATCAATTTAATTATCTGGTGACTTGAACATTCGAATTTCCTTCGAATTTTGATAATGTTTAAGTAAAAAATTAGAATTCAGTCTCTGAGCCCTGTTGACAGCACTAACAATTACCTTGGCTATCTAACTAAAAATGATAGACCTCATATATATAAACTTTAAATATGTACTTTATGGAATAAAACAAAAATGTTAATTTTACCCAAACACATACCTATAAATAGTAAATCCACTGAAACTGATAACTTGGAGTGGTCTCTTAATTTTTGCTAAAGCTGTATATATATATATATATATATATATATATATATATATGCTAAAATATTTTTGAGTAGGTTGAAAGTTCTACCTGTCAATCGGCTTTGAAGGGAAATAACTGTGCAATCAGATAATTTGAAAAGCGCATACATACTTACATGAATTTTTCATTGTACCTGATATCAATATTTAGCCTATATGAAGAACCTCATCTGAAACTTAGTCAATACATTCCATAAAAATAACTGAGAATTTCCATAATGTTTGTGCTTGGATTAAATGCAAGTCCAATTTTGGTTGAAAGGGTGCGCCCATTATTGTAATTTTTTTTCCGCACTGTCTTCTTGCACTTAATTACCATACAGTAACACACAGACGTACAATATTAGCATTCTAGAACATTCATTTATGTTATGTGCTATCGTAACACCCATTCCTCCTTGATTTTGGCTTCTAGCTGGTAGAAGCATCCAGTTGGGGGGCATTTAGTGCAGGTAGCAATACTTTCATTACTGGTTTCATGTCAGAAAAAGAATGAAAGAGCAATGTCAATTTTAAATGCTCATTTAAAACAATCAAACTATAACTAAAACTAATTATACAGACAAAAGGAATCCCGACTGTAACGCCATTGGCACGCGACTGCACAATGACCCTTATTTATGAATAATGAGCAGTATATTGCAGCATTCATGAAGGTTTTAGTTTGTAAATGTTAATTGGAATGAATAAAATTTACACCTGCTCCTTCTGCACTCCCTTAATCCCATTCACCATTACATTTATTTATATGTAATGAAAACAAATGTATTACATAATCTTACAATTTATTCAATATAAAAAAATTATATATATTCAGCTCTGGAAAAAATTAAGAGAACACTCCAAATCATTAGTTTCTCTGGATTTACTATTTATAGGTATGTGTTTGAGTAAAATGAACATTTTTGTTTTATTCTATAAAGTACTGACAACATTTCTACCAAATTCTAAATAAAAATATTGTCATTTAGAGCATTTATTTGCAGAAAATGACAAGTGGTCAAAATAACAAAAAAGATGCAGTGTTTTCAGACCTCGGATAATGCAAAGAAAACAAGTTCATATTCATTTTTAAACAACACAATACTAATGTTTTAACTCTGGAAGAGTTCAGAAATCAGCATTTGGTGGAATAACCCTGATTTTCAATCTCAGCTTTCATGCATCTTGGCATGCTCTCTACCAGTCTTTCACATTGTTGTTGGGTGACTTTATGCCACTCCTGGTGCAAAAATTCAAGCAGGAATTCAACAGACACTGGAATGGAATAGCTGCCATATACGTAGAGATGCTGATTTAAGAAACATTTGGAGTGGTCTCTTAATTTTTCCAGAGCTGTATGAGACTAAACTCCCAGTCAGCATATGATGTGGCTTGCTATCTCTTACCCGTCGACCATTAGAGACAACACCTCGCAACAGCACCAGCTTTGTGCCCAGCAACAAGATTTTTCTGCATACAGCATGTGTAGTTTACAGTGAGTGGTAGTTCAGGACAATATATAATTAAAATTAAGCCAGAAATGCAGAGAGGTACCAACTGTTATTGTGGTTAAAAGGATTAAGGCAGTACAGAAGATGGCGCGGGTTGGCCAATCAGATGAAAGAGGAGTTGCAGTGGCGCCCAAATATGTCAATCTAATATTGTTTTAATTTGTAAGAGTGAACAAAATAGAAAAAAATTGAAATGAATTCTCATTTTAAGTTTCTTAAACATAAAAAGAAAACTTAAAAAACAAAACAAAAACGAGCTTTTTTTTTCCCACATGGAGCGTCTCCCTCCATTTTTAACCTGCTGGCACCAGAAGTGGATTCATGGAAAACCAGGTCTCATTAATATTCATAAACTCATTACCATAGCCATTCTTACCTGTTAAATTGTATTTCTAAATATCGATAATAGTATTTTTACTAGTTGAAATCACATTTAAGATATCAGTAATTCTATTTTCACCAGTTGCAAAGGCTATTTTTGATATCAAGGCAATAATTGTTACTTGTAGAGCTCCCTTTACTGATATCAATAATTACATTGTTACTAGTAAAATGTTCATTCTTGATATCAACAATTGAATTACAACTAGTGAAAATGGTAATTGTTGATATCAGTAAATTAATTTCAACATGTTACATTTGGTATTTCTGATATCTGGAAATGGATTTCAGATTCCAGTAACTTTGAGTGTAATTAATGATATCTAAAAAGACTTTCTTACTAGTAACAATTACATTGCAGATATCAGAAATTAAAATAGCTACTAGTGAAATCCGAATTACTGATATCAAAAATGAGCATTTTTATTAGTTGGAATTCAATTGTTGATATCAAAAATTGGCATTTTCACTTGTAGATATTACATTCTTGATATCAAAATGTATATTTTAACTAGTAAGAAACTAATTTTTTATATCAATAATTGCATTTGAATAGGAGTGAATAACATATCTGTGTAAAAAGTTACTAGTGAAAATTAAATTATAGATTATAGTTTTTACTAGTTGAAATTCCATTTTTGATATAAAGAATGTGATTTCTGTGAGTGATGACATCATTGTTAATATCAAGAATTCACATTTTTACTAGTGGAAATTATATTCTTGATATCAAGAATTAGCATTCTAACTAGTGAAAACTGAATTGTTGATATAAACTGAAAAAAAGTCAATTCGGCTTGCAACAGTATCAGAGATTATTGTGAAATTCAACTAGTGAAAACTCAATTACAGATATTAAGAATTATGGTTTTTACTAGTTGAAATCCCATTTGTGATATCAAGAATTAGAATTTTAACTAGTTAAAACTGAATGGTTGATATCAACAATTCATATCCTGCGAATTAATATAAGATAAAACGGCTTGCCATAATCGGTTACTCGCACTTAGATGCCATAGGTACATGTTAGCAACATGTAAGCACATGCACTTTGGCATTCATGAGGTTCATTTGTGAAAGATTAAGTCATTTAGTAATTGTATTAAGATTCATTCGGTTTCTCTTTAGTTCTTGAAATAAATGATCATGCTTAGATTTATTCACTTTTTATTAGTTTATAGTTATGTATTTATATGTTGTTATGTACTTTTAATATATATATATATAATGAGAAAAATGCAAGGACCATGTTTTTTTTTTATTTACTATTGTACGTTAAGTGAGGAACATTGAAAAACCAATTTAACATAAGAAGCCAATAATATAAGATTTGGTTTAATACAAAGCTTCAAATATTTTCCTTATATATAAACTGACAAGTTTATTATATTCTATATTATAATATTATACCATTTATTACTTACAAGTTTGATGTAGTTTACCTTAATTGAAATACTTACAATGTAGTACCTTTGAGTGTCCAGAAGATGGCGTCAATTTGTTAATTTGTAGAATAATACTGAAACAGAGAACTAACCTTGAAAAGTGAGCCTTTGTTGTTGAAACACGATACTTCTTCCATATACAGTGTTCACATGGTTTTAAAATGTTTGTGTAATCCCAAAAGGTAAAATAGTTAATAGTGTTTAGAATGCTCTAAACTGTTTATTATATACCTGTTTTATAGTATATAAATATATACTTAGAATATACAAGTTTAAATGTAACCAGTGATGAAAACATATTAAACATAAAAATACAATAGACAATGGGGGAAAGTATGAATATGTTTAACAGACAAAACTTAGGAAGCTCAGAAGAGATCCAGGAGAAGGAAAGGTCCTCTGGCCAAGAAACTGTGAAAGAAGGTTCTAAAGGCTCTCTTAAAACTGCACATGACATCATCTGGAGATTCTCTAGATTTCCTGGAAGGAGGGATACGGAGTAGGGCTGTGCCAATAAAATCAAATATTGATATATCGTGATACTTTTTCTCATGCTATTGTATCAATCCCAGTATCTATCTATCTATCTATCTATCTATAGTATATATATTTATTTATAATTTTTTTTCTCCCCAGTTTGGAATTCCCAATGCGCTCTAGGTCCTCATGGTGGCATAGTGACTCACCTCAATCCGGGTGGTGGAGGACGAATCTCAGTTGCCTCCACGTCTGAGACCGTCAATCTGCGCATCTTATCACGTGGCTTGTTGAGCGGGCATCCACGCACAACTCACCACGCCCCCCACCGAGAGCGAGAACCACATTATAGAGACCACGAGGAGGTTACCCCATGTGACTCTACCCTCCCTAGCAACCGGGCCAATTTGGTTGCTTAGGAGACCTGGCTGAAGTCACTCAGCACGCCCTGGATTCGAACTCGCGACTCCAAGGGTGGTAGTCAGCGTCAATACTCGCTGAGCTACCCAGTATCAATATTTTTTTTATTATTATTATTTATTTATTTTTGTGTATTTATATCTTGTCCAACAGTTCAATAAAGATGAAGCAGATTGTCTAAATAAGAGGGGCGTTCCTCATTTCTTTCATATATGAGCAAATATGGACATTATAACTGTAATATACCCAAATTAATTGGAATTGAATCAAGAAATAGTGAATCGTAAATTATGGTCCATAGTTGGGCCGAATGTGGCTAAATGTGCCGTGTCTCAGCCCAAATCGGGCCAAATCCGCACATCCAAAGCTTAGCCAAATCTGGCAACCATAACTGGGCCAGAGCTGGCTCACTTTTGGTGAGCCGCTGCCAGAACACAGCCGAGTGAGCCAACACTCAGCCGCAATTGGCCCGATTGCGCTGGCTGGTACGGAGGGAACCAATTGTGAAAGAACTCGGTTTGAGACTTACTTGCCAAAGTCATTGGAGACCATGGGTCTCCACAGTAAATTGAACAAATACATTGGTTACTATGAAAAAAAAAAATGTCAATGACTGCAAACAATGTTGAAACTGAGAAACTGTTGCATACTTACCAGAGAGCTGAAAAAAAAGTGTGAAAAAGGTACTAAGACTAAGTAATGAGAAGGCCGTAAATGGAAGTCTAAGTACATGAGAAAAATGGTGTGGGTTGTACTGAAAAAAAAATATTGTTTGCATAGGTTGAAAATGCTTGTAAACATTAACGGGTATACAGACAAATGCAGGAGTCAATAGAATATTTACAGTAGTAAATGGTCCTTTTGGTTTTCAAGAAAACAAGCCATTGCATTAGCAGAAGGGAAAGTACTGACTTTATACATGATATAGTGTCTATTGTGGAATTTACCTTGTGTTTTCAACAGTGAACAGCTTTAGTAGGGGAGGATGTAACGGTATAGACTGAGAAAAGGCATAATATGATATGGGATCACATAAATATACAGTAGATGTTTGTGAACGAACACGTATTATGGACTTGTGTATACTGGTGTGTGTCAGCAGAGGGCGCTAGTTAAGCCAAGTGCATTACTTCACTTGTACATGAAGAAGAGACACACCCAGCAGTATGCATCGGCTGTGTCTCATTTAGAAGGCCGTGTGCTATAGGACGCGTCCTTTGAAGGCTGCAGTACACCGAGTGTCCTCCTTTAAACAAGCCTAATTTAAACGAGACCGCCTTTGTAGGATAAACGGAAACAGAAAGTAACTTGGTTGCTATGACAGCACGTCACTCTTTAACAATCACGGGCGCTTTGAGTGAGAAGGGAACAAATTTGACGTGCAAATTGGCGTCATTTTTTTTAGACATTTCCGTTGAAGCAAAGAATTGTGGTTTGTGAGTGCCCACGAAGGATACACCTCATGCATCCTCCGAATTCCCGCGAAAGAAGGTCACATTCGAAGGCTGCATTCGAAGTGTCCTACTCGCTTTTCTGAAACGACAAATGCGACCTCCGGAGGACGCAGCCTTCCAAATGAGACACAGCCATCGTGTTGTGTACTACATTTCATCTCACGGTGTCATTTCTTGATATTACAGGTAAACTAAGTAATATGCTAGCATAGAAAATGTATAAAATATGTTTATATAGGTTCTTATTTTGGTTATGTAACAAGTTCATGTGTTTAGCGGATAAGAATGTGTAAGATGGTGTTAACGTGCAATCGCGCATCATGAGACTGCAATGGCGGACAGCCACGTGAATTTTGAGTGTTAATCTGAAAGTAACAATACCAAATACGGTGATAACTAATGTGACTGATGCTCAACGAAAAGTTATTTTAAGAGTTTGTTACATGGTACGGTATTTACAGGGAATGCTGTTCAAAGAGCAAAAAAATTACATTTGATGCCACCAGAAACAAGAGTCTCGCCTGTGTGGGCAACACTTAGTTCTTTATGGTGTCCTCATATTTGGTGTATATTGACCTCGTTTTTAACCATGAATCTTTGTAGAACTAGATGCCCTGACCTAACAGACGCTCCCTTATCCGTGCTCTGTCTCTGTTATTCACATCTCAGGCTCTGCTTTGTCTCTGATATTTTCACTCTGGGTAAACAATAAATCCTTCATGCACTTTCTTGGAATTCTGGTACACAGAAAGGCTGGAAATGTAATTTTCTTCACGTATGCACAGTTCTGGTATATTTAAATCACTATCATTTGTACCTCAGCTACTTCTCTACTCAGCTCTCTGCATCTAGCATCTCTTCTCTGAGGCCTCAGATTCTCTGACTTGGATTTCTTTCTTTGGTACTACTTTCACTTACTGATAGTTAAGATTGGACTTATTCTAAAATATACTTGGGTTATCTGCTTTGGAATAATTAACATTTGCATTTATTCATTATTCAATTTTTATTTCTATTTGATATTAAGTTACACTTATTTTACAGATTTTTACACTTATTTCTTTAATGCATTTCATTACATTAAAGGTGCAATATGTAAAATTTTCCATGTTATATTCACCTTTTTTTTTTTTTTTTGCCAATGTGTGAACGGCTTGTAACACAACTTAAAAAATGAGCCCTTCCCGGACTTCCTAGGTTGCCTATTAAAGCCTGTAGACTGATTTTCATGTGAAGGGAGCGGGTCACTTTTGCTGGGAAAATCCAAAGGATGTGACGTTTATGCACGCTCACTAGAGCCTTGACACAGTGCTTCTCTTCTGCTATTCAACAGCGACAACAAACTGCAACACTAGGTAACGTTATCTTAGAGATGGAATCCAGCAAACGTCCGGCTCAAAACACAACACCGACTCCTACACAATTCTGAGTAAGCCAAAAAAACTAACAAAAAAAATAAATAAAAAAATGTATCTACTGAATCCTGTCTGGCTAAGTAGAAACGTGATCATGGTCGAGCAAAAACTAGTGTGAACATCGGCAGGGCATTTGATTCCTGGAGGGACCTTCTTTTGTTTTTGGGGATCAAAACCGACCCTGAATTGGCATTCTTCTTATTAGACAGGTAAGCTTACATAACTGCAAAGCATGTGAAATATAGTGCCATAAGGATTGATCTGTCATTTTAGCTAACTTGATCTTGCCTGCTAACGCTGACGAATTGCAAGCTACCTTGCTTCGTAACTTTCAAATAATTTCAACAATCTTCTCTTTATACTAAAAGTCAGGTTAATGTCGATGTTAATCTGTAATTATTCAGGAAGGTAAACTACAATAACACATGAAATGAATGCTAGACAATGTTCAATATAATGCAAAAAGCTCCATATAAAACAATAGCACATCGATATATCAAAATGACAGTTGTGATGGAATCACATCAATACTGAATTGTGTCAACATATTTATAATGTGCATTTTTAGAAACAGCTACCGTCATCATCCACCAAATTTAGCTAACAGCTATTGATAAAGCTGGCTAGCTAGCTAACACCGACATAGGCTATCGTATAAATGCAGTCAATGTATCATGCAAAGAAAAGTGATTACTTCAAATTACAGTCTCGCATAGTCAGACCTATATCCACACTTTGTTTTAGCCCTGTTTGTAGTAAAACGATCATAACTGTATAATTTTAATTATGCTACCTCATCTGTCATGATGATGCCAGTGAATCACGTTCAGCCTCTTTGTACATTACGTCATTGTTTTGGTCGATGCTCACTCGCTCGCGTCCCTATGGAGTGTGTGCACGAGCACGAGCAACAGGTAACTGTCTGCAGTTCACTTAATGGCCACAGGTGTTATTAATAACAAGGGTTTCTGAATCTTACATACTGCACCTTTACATTGTTCTAAATTTTTATACAAATTCAAGTTTGTTATTCCTTCCAAAAAAATAATGTCTCTGTGCCGGATCATTTTTGCATCACTAGCCAAAATCTCTTGCATTATAAAAGGGGTAAAAGTAACTGGAGATTGTAACTATATGAATTTGTAAAGTCATTTTATTCTGAACAAGAATGATATCAGTTCAGCAGGATACAGGCCTAATTATTTAAGTAATCTCTTAGAATATCTGAAGGCAAACATGACAAGTTAGAACAGGAGTAGGATAGAAGAGGAGGAAAACTGTGTCAATAATTTGTGCATGGATGTCCAGATTTTAACACCTTTAATTTTTCTATATTGCACTTGCCCTCATGAATGTTTAGCATTGTTCTTCCATTTTTTAACAGTGGCATTTTTAATAATAAGACCATAACCACAGATCAGACCATTGATGTCTCCACATTACTGTAGTTAGGCTAATGCAGTCTTTCTAAAATATAAACTATAGTATTTGTTTTGAAAAACTAATAGTCTAAACACATTTAGAAACCTTAAACAACTTTCACAAGTTGTAGTTAATAAATCCATGGGGTAAAGGGATATTTACATTACATTTATGCATTTGGCAGACGCTTTTATCCAAAGCAACTTACAGTGCCAATCCCCCTGGAGCAACCTGGAGTTAAATGCCTTGCTCAAGGACACAATGGTGGTGGCTGTGGGGACTGAACCAACAACCTTCCGCTTACCGGTTCAGTGCTTTAGTCTGCTACACCACCACCACCCCATATTATTGCTGTACCTACAATAATTTCCACCAGTTTGCTGTGTGGCAATAAAAAGTTCAGTTCTATTCTATTCTATTCTATTCTATTCTATTAGTTGCTCATGGCATGCATGGACACATACTAACAGAAATCCTCATCATTAACATGCACATGCATTTATGTAAGGTAATCTTTATTTCTTTAAAAGAATCATTATCTCAGCCACAAAAACTGTGATCATGAGACACTGACAGACATACTTTCGTTTTCTTTGTTTGATAAAGATGTTGTAACACCAGGTCAAATCAGGTAACCAGGAAATACTGCTAAAAAACATTCAAGCAACATAGTAAACACCTATCTCCTATGTTAAGGAGATTAATCTCAGTCACTATTCACTTTTTATTGCACCTTTTATCCATTTATTGAAAAATTCAATAATCTTTATTTCCATTTGTGGAAGACAAAAAGTCCTACGGGTTTGGATCAAGATAAAGGTGAGTGAATAATAGAATAATTATTAATAATACAAATAAAGTCTTCTAGATTTGTCCTAATCAGTTTAATTACACATTTTTACTAGTTACCAGTTAGTGTTACTGGTACAGTTAGTATTTAGTTTGGATGATGATGTGTATTTTAAAAACCTTGTAATTGATGTTGATGCATGGGACGCTGTTGTCTCTTTACCTCATCATCAGTGCTGTTGGCTGTTTATGTCAATGCTGTCTAGCACTTTAAGAGGTTAGAAATTCCCATTTGAGGTATGACTGTGTGTCATTTATGTTAGAACAAAATGTTCACGTATCATCAAGTAATGTTTAGCACACTCAAGGCCAGCTAGAGGGCATGAATTGCACTGAAGACATAAAATGCACGGGCCACCACTGGGTAAATTTATGTTTTTTATTTGAGTTTTCTTTGTTGTGAAAGTTAGTTTTGACTCCCCTCTAATAATTTAATTTGTGTTTGTTGTTTTGGCCTTGCCGCCCTCCTGAAGCCTTTTAGTCCTTCCATTTTTCTGTTATTGACCAAATAAAAGTATTGTTTGATTTTTCTAAATTTGACTTATTTCTGAGTGCTGGGACAGGAGAAGGGAACACAAAACTTTTTATAATACAAAAGCTTTGTTTGTTGTAGAGAGTGGTATTGTGCGGTCTTGCATACATCAGCACAGAAAGAACAGTCATATCAACGGAAGAGACAGTTATGAATTTTTATATATACATATATATATATATATATATATATATATATATATATATATATATATATATATATATATATATATATAAATTAGCAAATATGCATGGATGAATCGTTCACAATAACACCAGTTATTTTGCATTATTCACAGTGCATCATGGGAGTGGGGGGTCGATTCTGGGCTTGTATCGCAGGCTTTGTTGGCCCTGGTTCTCTGATTGGTGGATCTTTCTCTTCTGGACCATGGGTAGTGTCGTTGTTCACAAGGAAATCTGCTTTTAAACACAATTTTTAAACAATAAACTTGAAATAATTCAGACTGATGGCTTCAACAGAAGCATATACCATCGACGAATGGCCTTGGAGCTCATGGCAGGTCTGTCTTTAAAGGTTTAAGTTATCATTCAAAATCAATTAGTCTATGGAAAAAATTATTGGGATTTTTACTTTACGAACCGGACTGTTGCAGTCTATAACAACAACAAAGTGGAAGTGCAGAGCATCCGAGATGAAGTCTCTCACCACAATAGCACTGCCGGTGGAGAAGCCATGAGTAAAGGTGGATAATATGTGCAGCAGATGTCCTCATGGCAGAAGCCTTGGGACATAGGGTAGAATTTCCTTGGGGGTGAGGGGTAAAGCATTTGTGCATCCTCACAGATTTTTGTGTTTTCTTTCTTGAGTTTTTCTGAATCTACAGTGTTGAATGTGGAGAGGGATTTCGATCTGTTGTAGTTCAGTAAGATGTGTGACTGTTATGATGATTATTAAGAGATTAAAACTGTTGAAATTTAATCTAAAACAAAAAAATTTGAATATGTTAGTGTTAAAAAAAATAAAAAATCTCTCTGCAACACTTGATTACTCCAAACAGTTTTATATCTCAAAGCCTTTAATTAGGATGCACACAAATTGCTGTATGTGATGTAATGTTACATTTAAACAAGCTGACAATTTCATTTTAATGGATCTGAGAAGCTAACTGAACGTTTAGATGTTCGGTCTCAGTGTTTTTTATGGGTGATATTGAATATAGAATTCAATAAAATAAAATCATAGTTCTGTACCAACACAACTGTGTTCTTGAAACTCAAAGTGCAATCAATCAGATTACTCCATGAATGCTGCAGATGATTCACAAGAAGTTTCTTTAGGTTAAAATTATCCCACAGATTGTTGTCTGTTGATATTAAAGAAATGTCCAGTTTCATTAATACTGTTGAACTTGGCATGCAGAACTAGACTGTCAACATGACAATAAAATATGATATGAATACAATATTTACAGATTTTCATACCTATGAAAACAACAAAATCACAACAAATAATAATAATAAAAAACATATATATATCCGAATATGCAAACTTCTCTAATAGTATGCCAAAAACAGTGTGTTAATGGATTAGGGAGTCTAAATCCTCAGTATTTAAAAAAACAGGCAAGAAATTCCCAGATGATTTACAACATTCGGCAGGATTCTGAAGTGCGCACCTATTGGTACAGTTCCTTTACAATGCCATAATGCCATGATAGCTGATGAGACCTCAACATTTAAAATGCTGAATTTAAAAAAACAAAAACAGCAGAGAACAGCGAGTCGGATGGCTCATTTCAACTGCAGTACTCTGTGAGTATGAGTATAAAGACATGGCATATGTCTCTCTTATTACTGTGTGTGTCAGACCACTGAATCAGATGGACTCTGTCCTTCCTCTGCATGATTAACAACTTCTCGAGTCAACGGTGAAGTTTCCATTTCATGAGATTCTGCTGAGTTCTGGTTCTGGTTTGATCCGGTTCCTGGAGTTTCATCTGATCCTGCTGCATTCTGTGTTCAGATTAAAACAAGTATTTTAAACAATATCTGCACAACATTTCTCCACCTCTTCAGAACTGTTTAATTTGATGTAGTCTCCTTAAATTGCATATAAATATAAAATTATAAAAATGGTAATACAATTGCTTGACAGAAGACACTGACTCACCAGAGGACTCTGGTTTTGTTGTGATCTGGTGTCTGTTTTATTACACCTCACTGCATCCTGTGTTCAGGATAAAACAGGTATTTAAACAATAATTGCTTTTTGACAATTATTTAAAAGCTAATGAAGTAAAAGCCCAATTACAGGTCAATTTAAACAATGTCATTTCAAACATACTAACCTGACAAGACTGCAGATACTTTAATATTCTGGAAATCTCTGTGTGTTCAGAGCAGTGAGAGAAAATGTATTTAGTGGATTTTCAGAAGCTGATCGGTCTCAGTTAAAGCACAAATTAATCAGTTTGCATAACGACTGATTCCTTTACTGCATAAACTATAAAGAACACTATAAGACTGAAAAAATACAGAATTACTTAAAGCATCATGGGTAAAGTGTAATGATCATTATAAGAACAGTGACATTTTCATAGAAATATTTGTATGAATTTCACGTGATATTTTGAGTTGGATCAGTGTTTGTGGGGTTGTTATAAATGAGTAATATAATGAATGTTGTTCTCTATAAACTTTTTCTTTACATTGATGTTGTCTGTAAGCGGCTGAATGAAACTCAGATGATCGACTGTGTTTTATTAAACACTCACTGTCAATCAAACAGCAGCTTTACAGCAAATCCACACAAACAAAACACACTCACACAGACTTCTCAACACACCACAGTGTGTGATATAGGCCACATGAATGATCATATCAGATTTACACACTTTAAAACAGCAGGAAAACAAACTGCTTCATCATTTATTTTCTGAACGGAAAGTCTCTTAATTTCTCAAGTATCACTTTAGTTATAACAAAATAAAAGATAAATACAACTTCCAAAGGTGGAATTAAAGGAAAATAATCATGAAAGACCTCAAAATACTTTCAGATCATATGACGTCAATGTAACCTGATGGTTTATAATAATAATAATAATAATAATAATAATAATAATAAAGTATTGTTTATACTCACTGGATTGAAATATTGCTGAAATCAGCAGAGTCATGACAAAGAGGCTTTCAGAGGGAAACAGAATGAATCTCAGATCCATCACTGCACGATCACCATTAACTGATGATGAAAACAATAATAATACAGAGAACACAATTATCATGAAATATTATAATTCACTGTGTTTGAGGAATAAATTCAATCCTAAGAGCAAAAGAGCTGATTAATGATCATATTAATGTTGTAGTGTAATTGCTCCAAATAAACATTGAATGATGAATGTGATTTCTGCCTTAAGATGAGACTCCTCAATTACTGTTTATATATCTCTGTACTGTCTTTATAATATACATGTACAATATAGGGGAGACTGGGAATTCAAACACAATTACATTGAAACTTTTTGTGAATTCATATATTTTTTAAACACAATAAAACCATACATTCAGGCAAGGATCAGCTATATAATGACAGTGCTATAGTTGCTTTTGTTTAATAGCTTTTTAACATTCACTGGAGTTAAAATAAACCCTGGTCCCCCGTACATTTTTACCATGAACAGTTTAAATGATATATAAATATTGTATCTCAGATAATTATATAAAATATTGTATGATGTTGTTGTGTTGCGTTTACTCACCTGTTTTCAGTATCAATTCTGTCATCAGAGCAACAGCGCTTATTAAAACAACACCAACTGATCCAAACAGGTACACAAAGACAAAACGATGAAAATCTGTAATACAAGATAAAACATGAAACAAATAAATGAAGAAAATGTTGCTTTACCTTCATGGTTCATTACCCACTAACAACATTGTTTTCAAATACGTTGCAACACTAAAACATAAGTTATAAATATTTTATTAATTATTTTATTATGATCATTTAGAGAAAATGACACCACACTGACAAACACTAGAGAGAAACACTGAAATAATAAAAGCACATCAGTGTTCAAAAACACAAATGAAATCACTTGATCTCAAGAACATTTCGTTTCTTCTTCATTTGTGTTTGTTTTTAACCTGTGTGGTGTATAATACTGTAAGATTGAAGCCCTTCACTCTTCTACACTCTTCTACTCGTCCAGTGTGTATTTACACGTTAAAGTCTCATGTTTTATTGTGTTACACTAACTATGATGTGTTTAACTGTTAATTACTGGATTAAAGAGAGAAATTAAAACAGTCCTCATCTTGCACACTACATTTTCCAGTCTCTTTCATCAGAAATTAAATTGAGAACAATTGTGACTAAAACAACGTGCAGAAAATTCTCTCTAAAAGCTGTGTGCCTTTAAATTACAAGTACATACTATATGCATTTAGTCATTAAACAGACACTTTTATCCAAAGTGACATACAAATGAGGAACATATTAGCAACTCATCATACAAAAGTTAACAATATCTGCAGTATCACACTGCCAAATTCCAATAGTAGCTACAGTACAGAAGCTTAAACAGAAGAAACAATCAGACACAGAGAGGACATGAGAACTGTGTGTAACACAGCTGGATCTCTGCATGATTTAATGAATCACTCAAGTCTTTAACTGTACATGTACTCATACTGACACAGCTGAAGTCACACACTGAAGTAATAAAACATAACTCAGAAGATAAAGTAGATGATCAGTACTGTACCATGAGAAATAGAAAAATAATAATTGCTATCTGTCAGCTTCATAACTGTCCAGAGTATTTGCAGAAACACAATCACACAGGCCCATCCAATAGGATCTGTAAAAAAAAGAAAAAAGAAAATTGAGCAAATCTCTTCATCACATTTTCAATAAAGTGTCTTATTTATAACCCAATATTTGTATTTATTTTATTTTATTTAATAGATATTTTTGTGCCTTTATCTTAATTATTTACAGTGTACATAAAACTGAAATACGTCTCCATAAACTCAACAGTTTTTTATGTAATGTGGCGGAATGATCCGCCCCTCCCTCTCATCATCGTCCCTTCAGTCAGGCTCAGGACGGGAGTTGAGTGCGAGAAGAGGTGCATAATTAATAAGTCTCGTTCTGACAGCGGTGGATGAAGCACACCTGATGTGAATAATGCTTCATCACCGCTGTCTTTAAAACACAGAGCACCTCTTCTCGGGGAGCCGGCTTCAAATCTCCATGTGTGCACACACTGGCATCCTCACACGCGCAGGAACAGAGCTGGGAGGGTTTGGACGAGATGGATGCGCCACCGGACCCGCTCCTCTAACCCCCGGACGGATTAAATGAGTCACCGGCGGGACAGCACAAGTCTCTCACCTGCCGCGGGCCTGGGAAGACAAGCCGCCAAAGACGCCGCCGCCCCTCACACCGTGGACCCTGGAGGGGAGCGTGTGCGGCCGACCGCGAGGATGCCAGATTATCCCTTTATTATGAACACTATTCCCCCTGGACACTTTATTTTCCCCTTTTATGGACATTTTACGTTGATTATTATTTCCAGTAAATGTCTCTCCGGAGCTTGACGCCACACCCCCTGTGTCTGTCTCTTGCTCATCCCAATATCACAATATCATGACTATATACTACCCACTGTGAAATACAATGTATTATCAATATATTATCTGTGTAATAATTATCATACCTGTTTCAGTTTCCAGTGTCATGATGAGAAAACCCATCATCACTGCATTCATCACTAACATTAATATTAACCACACTGTTCTCATGACCGAATCTGAAACTGAAAGAGATGAAAATGTGAGAATGTTTTCATTCATTAAACTCTTCATAATAACAGAAATGGTGCTGATCAGGGTTTAAAACTGAATTTAAGACACACTCAGTGTGCAGATTATCAGATAACAGAAAAACATCTCACAACTGACCACAGATCAGATCAAGACTGAAATCAGTGAAGAACTGAAGATTAATTTCTCTTAAAAACTATATACTCTTATTCACACTGTCAATCATAAAAGATGACGAGTGCCATAAATTCATGATGACTGATAATGAAGAATCATTTTTAATTGATCCATTTGCTCATCACTATGATAATTTACTGAGTTATTGATACAGTTATTACAGAGATCAGATCAGAAATCATCAATTACTTACAGCGGAGCCTGACAAAGCATCTATATAAACCATCTGTCATTTGTCATTGTTAGCATCACTGGTAAAAGTACAACAATGAAAAGTCCTAAAAGCAGGAGAGTCATCACATTAATGAAGATGGTGGATGTTACTACCAGACAACAACAGATTCACAGCTGACTGTAGTAAATCATAAATGTGAAAATTACTTTTTCATTATGAGTGTTTTAATGTGGCACTAGGAGCAATGAACATATGTTACAAATATGTTTTATCTATGTTTCTTATTAATGTGAAAGAACAGAGCTCCACCTCCAATAAATGAATGAATTCAGATCAATAATAAATGTGACTCACCTCCACTGCCTGATCTAAACATGTAGAACAGAAGAATGAATTGTAATGTTGGCAGAAACTCAAAGATCATATCAGCCACAATGTCAAATATGTCAATTATCCGTCCACTTTTCTTTCCAATCTTTGCAACTAAAACTATATGGGAAATATTTTCAATATTTAGGATCCAAATGTTTGATTCAGTTTTCAGTTATTATAATGACAGTTTATAATAACAGAATTTAAAGAGATAATAAACAAGAAAATCAAAAACAAGAGCAGATGAAGAAACATTCAGCTGAATAAATCATGTGACTGTGATATTTATTATACTGACATATATTACATGGGCGTCACTTTGTTTAAAAAAGTGGTGGGGACAGTTTTGGGGTTTGACGAGATCATATCAAATAATATTTGACCTTTTTTACCTTTTCTTCTTTGGTTTATTATTTCTGCTCTTTACTATTCTTGCTTTTCTCCTGTTATTCCTGTTGTATTTATTACCTTTTCTAGTCTGATTTATTTATTTATTACTATTTTTGATTAATTAATATTCTTAACTTTGTCTTCTTCCTGTTGTACAGCAACTTTAGTTCAATGTCTGTAGTTTGTAAATGCGCTTTAAAAATAAACTTATCTTTAATTATTATTATTATTATAGTTATTATTAATAATCATAATAACAATAATACATTTACAATTATATTTATTATATAATTTGTATTGGTAATTTTCTGCCTGTTGTAGAGTGACATTTACGTCACTGCAAAAGAGACAGAAAGTGTCATATGGATTACATTATCATTAATTTAATTAGATTTTCATTTTGTTTGAAGTATAATTTGAATTTAGAAATATTTTTGGTTTAAGTTTTTCTTGTTTCAATCAATGAATTCACATTTTTAAAGCTAAATCGACAGGTAGAAGTGAAGTGTGTGCAAAAATCCCTTCATCCAGGCCGACACAATCACTTTTAATCAGGGACTAAAAACAGTTCAAATATTGAAAATGAAAACCAGAAATATATATTTATATTTTTATTATTATTATTATTTTTTTCAGAACGTAATAAAAAACCGAAACAAACTCAATTTTAGTTTTTCCTGAGTGAAAATGTTATTCTGAAATGCTTGAAACCGGTTAATAACCGCTTAATTTCAATCTGATAATTTTTCATGAAATCACAGAAGACTAAATATTTTTTCTCTGTAAACTTTTAAAATTACACCACTTTCTGTTGTCCCGACTCTTATCGCTGGTGGCGTTGTCTTTAGACAGCAAGATCTTGCCTGTTTTTCGGTGACTACAACATGTGCCAGTTTGTGTATGAAGGCTTTGCTGTGATAAGAATAAGATCTTTTACCTGTCAAACATCATTCAAACTTATTTTTGTAATCTTGTCAAATTAATATGTTGAGTTAAGTTTACATGCGTGTTCAATGACGATGATTACACGTGTGTTGTTGACATGTTCAGTGATTCGTCCATCAACTGAAGGCCACACTTCCAGTGTTGACAGCTCCATTAAATATAATGGGAGTGCTGTAGTTTTACTGTATACTATTACAAAATGTTAAATACACAAATAAAATGTTTAGTTTACAGCTGCATCTGTCTCTGAAAAAAAAAAAAAAAACTCCAGCAGTGATTAATTTAATGTTGTTATTTTCAAAGCTTATTAACACAATGTACCCTTATTATAAAGAATGTTCTTAACCGTTCTTTTATTTCGTTCTAACCTTTTGATAAGGACGCCTCGAAACACTGAAACCGGAACAAAAAAAATACAGTTTTTATGCAATTCAGGCAATTAAACGCAAAGAAGGCAATAACTTCGTTATTAAATGAAGAAGTACTTTTATCTTTGGACAGAATTTTCAATATCAGGAACATTTTATTTTAAATGAACTCAAAACTTTAAGGCAACCAGGTTACTTACTTTTATAAGTTAACCAAAATATAATTTTACAGTGACACATTGCGCATGTTTGCATGAAAACACCAACTCTTCATGGTCATGACAACTGAATTTGCTCGTATCGTATCGTTTAGTGCTCTTAAAATAGGGCTATCGTTCCTGATGACCAATTCAAGCCAATAAATATTTCACATTATTAATTTGATAACTTTATCCCTATATCTGCAGATTCTGCATCTAATTTTACACACTTGAAAGAAACTCCTCAAGAACTGGCAATATTTCTTCTGCATTAGACACCTCATGAAAGCTATATTAAAAAGTGGTAGGAACATGTGATAAATTGGCTATTTCAATTAAACTGATAAAGTTATTCAGTAACTATTAAAAAAAAAAAACGTATTTTTATAATTACTGATCAAAACTATGGAGATGTGATTTATTGAAGAGAGGAATCTGACTCCCTAATCTTAAATATCTACTAATTCTTTTACTCTTAACTAAAATATCAGATCTGAACACTGAAATATATTCTGTATTTCAAATCAAATGTAATGTGTAATGCATTTAGATGAACATGAAAGTCTTGATGTACATTTCTCCAAATGATCAGTAACAGTCATGAAATATGAGAAAAAACCCTTTACAAATAGAGGCTGATCGATCATTAGTTCAGTGTTTCTGTGTCTCTCTAAAGCTGAAGTTTTACTGATGGAAATGCTCACCTTAAACGGAGAGTTCACCCAAAAATTTAAATTATGTCATCATTTCTTCATCCTCATGTTTTCCAAACCCGTTTGACTTTGTTTCTTCATTGGAACACAACAGGAGATGTTAAGTTGAATGTTCGCCTCAGTTACATTCACTTTTATAGCATTGTTTTTTCCATACAGGGAAAGTGAATGGTGACTGAGGCTGTGACTCTGCCTAACATCTCCTTTTGTCTTCCATGTAAGATAGAAAGTCACACAGGTTTGAAACAACACAAGGGTGAGTAAATGATGACAGACTTTTCATAGGTCATCTGAATTTTTCATCTCTTTGACAAATTAGTGTTGATGTTCCTGTGTTTCAATTGTGTGTCTGAAACAATCACTGCTGATCTGAAGAAACACTGTTTAATATCATTTACTCAAAATGTCAATGGTACATGATGATGTATGGAACAGAATCATACAGAAATACTTACTGTAAATGATTTTCCAGAGGCAGTACAGAAACATTATTCCAAAGAAGACTGATATTACAGCTCTCTCAGACTCTGCATAATTCAGAAGTTTTCCAAAGGCAGATTTAAAAAGAGCTGAAAGAAAGATGCAGATAAAACTCAATTACCAAATGGAAACAGACGAAATATAAATACAGGTCACAAGCATTAAAACACACTTTTCATTTAAGATCTTTTTATGACTATCTCTAGTAATCTGTGCTTTAGTGTTTCAGATCACTGCCTGCTCCTGACATTGACCCTGTGAACTTTGTGCTGCTTTTATTACAGCTGACATCATGATACAACACATGCTGAGATGTTATTTAGGGGTCATTTGGGTTTAAAATTCATGGACGTAACATGACGTTTTCAGAGTGAGATGTAATGCTGATTTTTTGGATCAGATTGATGACAGATGAGTAGATGTATTTCATAAGAGTGAAAATAAAATGTGATCAGTTCCATAAACACAGATGAACACATGAACTGTCATATTAATGTAAATCCTGAAAGAACTACAGCACTACACGACACATTAAAGAAATATTCTGGGTTAAAGCTCAAGTTAAGCTCAATGGACAGCATAATGTTGATTACTCCAAAAAATAAAATGGACTCGTCTCACCTTTTCTTTAAAAATATGCAAAACTCGAGTTAATGAGGCACTTACAATAGAAGTGAATGGGGCCAAAGTTTGGATTTAAAGGCAACATGTGACACTTATAATTTTATAAAAGCACTTGCACTAATTGTTCTGGTAAAACATTTTTATTTGAGCTTTATAGTTGATTAAATCATTGTTTTCATGGTCGTTTTAGGGTTTACGGTGTTGCATTGCCATGGCAACGAAGTTGTAAATTTGGATATATTTGGATATAACTTTACACAAAAAGCATTTTTAAGTGATTTTATTACACACAAATTATAATAACATGAATATTGTTTATGTCTTGTGGCTATAATTTTGAAACGGTAAGTATTTTAACATTTATGGATTGTTCTCATTTACTTCCATTGTTAATGCCTCACTGTAACCCAGATTTTTGCTTTTATTTTTTATTTTTTAAGAAAAGGAGGGACAAATATAAATGAATTTTTGTGGTAATTAATATTATGCACAAACTGCTGTCGAATGAGCTGAACTTGTATTGAACCTGGAATATTTCTTTAAAGTATTTGTGCAATATTATTGTTTTATACTGTAGAATATCCTGAATATGAAATCACTTCAGTTCTGACAGTCACAATTGTTTGCTTTTTACTGACTGTTAAAGTGAATTGTTTTGTGTTCATGATAATTACTGTTGTTATGTTTGGATTGTTTACCTGAATAAATAACAGCTGAGAGAATAACATATTCTGCAACGTAACTGTGATCTAAAATCAGTGTTTTAATGTGGTCTGTAAAACAGAAAAAATGAGTAAATGTTACAAATATAATATCACAGAAAACAGCAACACACTGAAACTGCCACTAAAACACTGAAAATATAATTCAGATGTCTTTTGTCAAATTATTGACACAGAGATGATGTGATGTCTGCACATCTTGATATTATGATTCATCTCCTCTGATAAACTGACATTAATCAGAAATGAATCATATACCTGTAAAGTCTTCAATATATGGAGCAGCCCAGAGCAACATTACAGGTCTCAGAAAATAAAGAGCACAACAACAAACTGTCTCATTCACAGATCCTGAAACAAAATCACATATTCATCATGAGACTTTTTACATTTGAGAACATTTTTGGCTGAATATAAATGTTTTAAAAAAAACAACTGGCATGGAAATTCTTCTCACAACTTGTTTAATAATGAAGATGTGAAATTAAAAGACTCACCTTCAGAAACACCCCAGAACACAAAAGCACAAAACATGATGATATTTGGACAAAAGGCCAGAAACACATGAAGACGAAGGACTGAATCTAGAGTTAAAAATAGAGCACAATAAAAACCAGAGAAAAATACCAAACAACTGATAATATAAATACAATGTAGTTTATTCAAAAGACAGCAAATTACTTTGATTACAGCCTTAAAAAACATTTTCCTCTATTTTGATTATCAGTAGACTGTCACAGCAGATGTTCAAATCCAGATGCACCATGGGTATTTTACAATATCAAAGCGATGTTTAGTCATAACAGTTTTTTATGCAGTTCCTTAAACCTATAACATATTTCTCAAAGAAAACTCAAACTCAACTGTACAGTACAAACCTCTTAAGATGAGATGAAACACTTGGATATTTACTCCATTTCAAACTTTGCCTTCAAAAGATTCATAAAGCCATCAAACACACAGATACACCTCTCTCTCACACACGTGAGATTTATTAAAAACATAACTGTTGTAATCTACATATTAATATTCAGTTCATTCATATTCAATCTTGCATCATCATTCCTGAATAGTTTGGTTTTGTGTTTACAGTACTGTTTTGAAAAAGTGGAGCCTCATTTTAAGAAAAGTGTCGTTGCTATTGGGAAAAACTTTGAGTTTGTAAACTGGATTGAAAGAAACAAACTGTAAAAAAAAAAAAAAAAAAAATCCTGAATGCACTGTTAAGTAAATCACAGCTCTTCATCTCTTTTCAATGTTTTCTCAGTGTTTTCATCTGTTTTGTGCTCTGTTTGCGTATATATAACTCAGTCTGTTCAGTTTTCATTGGTCTTGTCGGACTTGTTAGTTAGATATCATTACAGTTCAGATCATTTGAAATCACTGTTTGTTTGATCTGGTCTTGGATTTTGCTTTGTATTGCTGCTTTCTGCTGTGATTTGGATCTTCCTGGTCAAGACTTTGAAAAATAAAATATATATATATATATTTCCCATAATGTTTCACACAATTATTCACTCTTTCTGTAAGAGACCTTCCACCTTCCAAAGAAAATGGCACATTCAACCAGGGCCGTTTCTAGGCACAGGCGAACTAGGCGGCCGCCTAGGGTGCCACCTGGTGGGAGGGCGCCAAAGAGGAGGCCTCTGCCATCCCCCCCAATGGGGACACCAATAGGGATCTCGCCTAGGGCTCCAGAATGGTCAGAAACGGCCCTGCGTTCAACTACAGTAGCA